>NW_025999862.1:5030511-5068982 GCF_001458135.2 Marmota marmota marmota
CCCCTTCCTTTCTCCCTTTCTTCCTCTGCCTCTTGACTTAGGACTCTTGGTTAAGCATGCAGCATTCAATAGCTCTAGTTCTCTAGTCCCCTTTCTCCCTTTCTACCCTGGGGCAGTTTTGGTTGTTAAGTAGTTCTAGGGTACTACTGGTATTTAATTGGTTAAGGATTTTTGTTACAATTTTTTTTTTCAGTGATATTTGTTAAGGCATGCTAAAAAAAGACTTTATTTTGGACTATTGTGATAGGTATAGGGACAACTACAATGGGGTCTTACAGTTGTGAGAGAGAGATTGGGCTTATCTGCTAATGTAGTATAGGCAAGTGGGAATTTATAGCCAAGGAGCAGGGTAGTCAATGGATGGAAAACTATGATGAGGAAACAGCAGGGGAAAGGGAAATTCTGCTAAAGAAACCTAACAGAAATCTTGCTGAAAACAGGCCTGGGTGATCTCACATCACCTGGGGTATGGTGGAGGATGAGGACTTGATCAGATATTGGGGATGATCAGATATTGAGGGGGATGGGTTGTTAAATTGGCTTTAACAAGGATCTTTTAATAGAAAAGGGTTGGGGGCCTGTGTGACTAGGAGTTTTGCTAAGCTAAAACAGTCATCCTGGTCAGGCCATGGTCTGGTTGATTGTTTATCTCAGGATTGATTCTGTGACGCTCTGGGAAGGTCATCATATTTTGAGGGGTGATTCATTTCCCATTGTGATATGTTTGCTCCTGCTTTGGGGGGAAGTCTTTTTTCCATCATGGGGTAATTGCTTCTGCTTAGTAGGACAATTTCATTGTGGGGCTGTCTGTGAGGTTCTTTGCTTGGAGGTAGTTTCAATCCTTTGTCTTAAAGATGTTTATCAATTAGGCTTGAAGGAAGTAGCTTAGAGGGGAGAAGAAGTTAAAAGAGGCAGAAAGGGACAAAATGGAGTTGATTAGGTCAGTGGCCAGGCCCTTCTTTATAGTTAGTAATTATGACATTCATTTCAGGATGATATAAAGAGCCACTGGAAAATATTTGTTTTATTAAGTGTAAGTTCTGCTTGTTTTGGGGACCATGTGAACTTCTACAGGGAACATAAATAGTTCTCTGTGATAAACAGTAAAACTCAAGACATAGCTCATGAAATTTCTCTATATTTTCATCATTACACTGGATGAGACTTGCTTTACATTTGCAGAACTGGAGAGTCCTCTATCCTCATTTTTTTTTTTCAGAACAAAGGGACAAGACTTGAAATTAGAATCACAAGACAGGACAATTTCTTTAATATTTTAAAAGCTATATCAAACATTGTGTACGTTAATCTTTTAGAAGTAGTATAACATATCCCTGTTTAAATAATTTGAAATAGGAAGATTCAGTGACAGTAATAATTTCACCCTGGGTGTTCTGTATTTCTGAAAATGATTGTGATTTTCAAAGCTTCATGAGCAAGTTGTTTTTAGAACCACCAATACAAGATGCCCTGGTTTATTAATATATTCAAGGTATTGATAGTGTGCTAATTAATAAAAAAAATCACTTGGAAGGTATGTGCTGAGAATGTTTATTCCCATGTTGAAAAAGAAATAACAAAATAATCAATGAACTAAAGCAGACATGACTGATTGTTACTACTGTGTCCCTTAATGTTACCAGTGACCAAAGTTGTACCACTTGTCTGCAGTTTGGGAGACAGGTTGGTGAAGGAAAACAGTCTTATTCAAAGTCATCCTTGAGGAAGATAGAGGAGACCTTTCTGTCTCAAATCTCCATATTCTGGAAGATCAGGGATACAAACAGCTTTTATAAGAGGACAGAAGTAACAGTGGGACAAAAGGCAGGAAACATGTACTGCCGCAGTCTGGCTGGGCACAAAATCACGAGCCACTCAAGCAGGAACAAAGTTTATTTTTTGAAACTGCCGCCAATGTCCGGTACCGCCCGGGAAGATTTTTTCCACCCACGCGGCCTCCTCCCGGACCGCCGGGAGAGAGCTCCTCCCCCGGAACTCCCTCCTACTGTACTTCCCCAACCAATGGGAACTCTCCAGGAGTCCCGTAGCCGGCCTAGGTGAACAGCAGGAGTCCAATATCCATATGAATGCAAATCTTAACATAATCATATCATCTCAATGGCTAGCTGGCGTCACCTTTCCACCAAAAATGCCATGCATCATATACTTGGCTCTTAGCAATGTACATGTAGATTTAGACAGGCTGTGCTAGCCAGAGAATGTGCCTTGATTTCTGTTTTTCAACCCTTACTGGGCTTTGGGAGCAGTTTCTCAGTTTCCACTGAGATGGAGAAAATAACAATCAGGAAGTTGGGGAGAAAGCTATTTTAGGCTTTTAATTTCAAAGGGCTACATTAAAGTTATTGTATGATGACCTGCCAAAGTTGATGCATCCCCCTGAGAAAATTAAATAAAAAAAATCAATGAGAAAAACATTCATTAGCCCTCCTGTTATCACTAGAACAATAAATGTAGTGTGTCAACTTCAGTAGTTTGTTCTAAAATAGTTAAATTGAAATTTAAAGATTTTTAAAGTCTTTTTTTTTGGGGGGGGGTTGTGGTATCAGGATTGAACTCAGGGGCACCATCACATTCCTAGCCCTATTTTATATTTTATTTAGAGACAGGGTCATATTGAGTTGCTTAGCACCTCACTGTTGCTGAGGCTGGCTTTGAATTCACGATCCTCCTGTCTCAGCCTCCCGAGCTTTTGGGATTACAGGAGTGCATCACTGCGCCTGGAGAAATATATTTTTAAAAGTTGTATCTGTACAAAATGCCTTTATTTATTTTTTATGCGATGCTGAGGATTGAACCCAGTGCCTCATGGGTGCTAGGCAAGTGCTCTACCAGTGAGTTACAACTCCAGCCAAGATTTAGATGCTTGTGACAGGCATCTAAATACTACATTTTGGTTTATACAAAATGAGATAGAGGGAGGAGGAGAAGTTAGGTGATAAATATAATACATAAAGACAACAAGGGTAGTAGCTGTAATGATGGAGGTAAGCTATGAATTTAAAGGATATTTGAGAATTAAAATTAATAGAACACCATTCTGTTATGATGCTGACATCTTTAATTTCTGCATCAAGGTAAATGTAACTTACTACAGAAAATTTTCTTTGATTACCCACTTATCCTAGAACTCTGTCTCCCTCCTTTGAATTCCCATGCTTTAATATGCATATACCATGAAGTTATGGCCACTGGCAGTAATCCTAGTTTTTATTCCAATGGTGAAGACAGAATAAATAAATAAATAAATGAATGAATGAATGAATGAAATGAAATGTTGTGATAAAGGTCTAGGGGCAAAGAGGTAAAGTAATCAGGAAGTACCATTCCGAGGTGAAAGATTATATTAAGAATGAGAAAGAACCAGAAAATAGGTGGGAACAAATGTTTCATGCAGAGGAATAGCAAGTGCAATTGCCATAGGGAAGTACAGTTGAGTATTTTATGAACAGAAAGTATAACTGGAGTCAGTGAATTAGCAGGGAGAGTAATAAAAATTAGGATGGGAGAGACTGATAGAATCCAGGTCTTGCAGGGTCTTGCAGATTTTTAAGAATTTGGATTTTTTTTTTTTTTTTTTTGCTATGAGTAATGGAAAGCCATTGGGTGAATTTAGGCAGGAGAATTATATGATGTAAGCTATGTTCTGAAAGATCACCTTGAAGTTATATACAGAATGGATTGAAGATGTTGGAATAGTTGGGGCAGGGGATATACAGACAAATGAACATATTATGATACTTTTTAAAAAAATGATGTATTTTAGGAGTAGAATCAGTGAGGATTCTTGATGGTAATGAGGGAAAAGAATGAATGAAGAATGATTCCTGGGTTTTGTTAATTGGGCGATGGTACCAGTTACTATACTGGAATATAAGTGACAGAAGGAAATTGGTTTGAGATGCAAAATCAAGAGCTCTTTTTTAATGGCATATTGTTAGAAATACATATTAGCTATACATATCAACTGTACATATTAACTATCCAAATGGAGGTGATAGTTGCGTGTATGATTTTGGGGCTCATGAGAGAAGTCTGGTTTGGAATACAAACTTGGGAATAAGCATCAATCAGTTACACAACTGATTTATTGAATGAACTATTTTCTTTTTTTATAACTTTTTAAAAAATCTGTTCTTTTTAGTTATATATGACAGTAGAATGAACTATTGTGTTTTCTGTAATTGCTTATTTCACTTTGCTCTGTTACATCTTCTTTCTCTTTCCTTAATGATATATTGTGTAGACTCCTGCTGTTTTCAGTTCTCTAAAGGTTTACTAACTCTAGTTTTAACATATTATATTATTATAATATTTAATATATTATATTATTCCAATTTAAATCTCTTTTCTTTTTCCCCTTGCTCTGACCAGTCCCTTTGAAAGACTTATAACGGGGAAGGAGCTGATGAACTTTTTCACCACTTCTGCTCTGTTATCTTTGAGAGGAGGGAAGTAGGCCTTGGTCCTTTAACTTTTCAGGCTTACTAACTTTTCCTGCGGTGTTAGGGTTAGGGGAGACAATATGGAGAGCAGAGCATGTTAACTGCCTTGGTGATGTGTCTGTCTTCAAATATTGAAAATTCTTTAGCATGTTAATGTAGGTTGATGGCTTCACTACCCCTACACTCCTATTTTAAGCCCTAATTGCCAGTTATGGGCAACAGGAAAAGTCCACTCCACATCCTATAACAGTTGTCATATAAACGTATGAATTAGATGAAATCCCCTAAGGCGACTATAGATTTGACCACATGGAGATTGTTGGTACACTTAAAAATGATCCTTATGGGGATGAAGGAAACACAAATCACATGCAATGTGTAATGGAATGAATGAGAGGTGAAAATATGGAGATGGTGGAAGGGAGTTAAAACTAGAAGGTTTTTTAGGGTGAAGGCAATGTTTTTGTTTATTTGATTAATTTTCTAAAAGTACTTTTAAGTCAGGGTCTCACACATGCTAAGCATGTACTCTAACACTGAGCTGTCCTCCAGCCCCTCTTTGATATTTTTTAGCTAGAGGTTCTGTGGCATAGTTTTGCCCTGATCATTTGAGACGCAGTGATAATGCAGTATTTGAGGTGACAATGAAAGAGCAGAGTCCTTGAGGAAGGTGGGACAAGAAAGGATCCAGAGCTGAAGAAGAGAGATTAGCTTTTGGTAGGAACAAGGGTATTTCTTGCATTGTAATAGTAAGTTTGGTACTTGTGATCTTGTACATTTGATGATTGAAGATGTGACAGCTTTCATATGGCTTCTATTTTTCTTATGAGACAGGAGAGTTGGTTAGCAGCTAATATTAGATTGGGAAGAATGAGAGAGAAACATCTTTCTGTTATAGCACATAAAACTTTTGAAGCAGGAGAAAATTCATTTCAATTCATCTAAAGCACCTTAGAAGGTGCCAGAACTATATATCACATTTTTTTGAATAAAAAATATATTTTATGGTACTGGGGATTGTACCCAGAGGCCCTCTACCAATAAGACACACACCCATCACTTTTTATTTTATTTTGAGACAGGGTTTTGCTAAGTTGCTGAGTCTGGCTTTGAACTTTTGATCCTCCTGCCTTAGCCTACTGGGTAGCTGGGATAACAGGAGTGCATCACCAGGCCCAGCTAATAAAATAATTTTAATTATCAGAGACAGGAATTTTTCTTAGCTTTGAGTCTCATTTTAAAAGGTATTATAGCTGTTCAGAAAGTTAAATACTTTTTAAAGCCCCAAACTGAAATTGCCAACATTTTGAGGTATCATGTTTACCATAAAATGTACTCATAATTCATGCAAAAGCTGTTTTCATTTTTAAGGGATTTTAATGATAAGAAGAAACTGTATCCTATTCTGATTAAAGAATTGATTGCATTCCAGAGAGCTTATTTTGCAAGAGGGGCTACTGATAGGATAGAATTGTCTTTTTCTTAAAGACCTTTCCCTGCCTCTATTCTTCTGGCTGGCTTCTAATACAGGCCTCCATATCAAGGGCTTCTCAGTATATCCAGTTGAATGACTTTGTCTGGGACCAGCCCTGACATCCAAAACCAAAACCACTTTTGATTACCTCAGGAGGATTGCTACAAATAACTCTGATTTATCCTCCTACTTTTCTCTTTTTTCTGTTTTTTCTACTTCTAACCTTTGTTTGCTTGGAAGAGGATGTGAGCCAAAAATTTCAAGTTTGAAAAGTATAAAGAAAGGAAACAAGTAAATAGGGAAGGAGAATAAATACTGAACAAGACTGGGCAAGGTGACAAAAAGGAATTACTGTGAAAATCTGGAAGGGGGCCAGTATGCAAAAGGCAGCACTGTGTAGTTTACAGGAACTATTTAGTGTTCAGCATGCTTCAGCGATCACACAGAGAAAGCCAGATCTCTCTGGTTTTGTTTGCTCCCCTATAGTTAGCTATGGAAATTTGACATAGGTGATCTGTGTTTTCTGTCAGCAAACAAATATAAATACAAAGGACCATGGGGTCCCTGCGTGATTGGAATTGCTAGGAGAGGACCCCTTGTGGCTAGAGTAGGAAATAACTTCAGTTAAAGCCTGTCTGGAAGATGCAGACATTTTTATGAGAATTCAACAGCTACAGCAAAACATTCCGCAAAACTCTTTAAAATTATATTCCAGATGTTTATAATATTTAATTTTTTTGATGTCACCAAGTACTGTAATGTTTTATCTGCATTATCTCTCTGAGGAGTTCAATATAATTGAAGCACTCCAGATTTTATCCATTTAATTCCCATATTCACTGAAAAGTAGATAGAATGAATAGCGGTTTTTATGTCCATTTTGAGGATGGAAAGGATAGGTATAGAATAGGTAGGTAACTTATTCCAATGTTACAGCTAGGCCGGCTAGGCTCATAATAGAATTTGGATATCTTATCTTGGGCTCAATTCAACAGTCCTGGTTTGGAAAGCATTCATTATTAAAGCTTTAAAACAAAACCTGCTATTTTTTTTAAGTGTCAAGTGATTTCTTTATTCAAGAAAAGATGGATTGAGAGACATAAAACTTACTCTTTGTTTCTCTGTGAAAAGAGGCTATTCCTAGATTCTCCAAGGGGAGAAAAGCTGTTTAAAAAAAAAATCTGGGGAGGACAGTATGTTAGCAACTAAGAATCTTTAGATCAATGTCAATTATGCACATTTTAAGGGAAGCTACATAAAAATATACTAGGTTTCTCTGGAAATCATGAAATTAAAACCCTTTCATAGTTGATTCTCTTTGACAATTCCCAGACACCGTCTTTCCTCTTGGCTCCCTGATATTTGTTCCAAGAGTGTCTGTAGAGCTAATAAATAAATGCTTCTTTTATTTTGGATTCAGCCCTTTAAGAATAGGACTGCTTAAATGAATAGCTCATATTTTAGTTACCACCTCTTGTTTTAGAAGTCGGTAGATGACAGAAAAGTGGTATTGTCCAAGGAAATGCCATACAATTATAAGTGTGGGTCAAGGAACTGACACTGTGAAAAGAATAAAGCAAGGCTATGCAATATTGTCCAGGGGGATGTTAGGACATTGTTTTGATGAGTATTGAATATGAAATTAAAACAGGGTCAGGGGAAAGAAAGAGGAAATACAGAGAAGGATGATCATTGAGAGAAAGAAGAAAATTTTGGGGGAGAAGTCCTTTTTGGTGGTTTAATGTAATAATTGTTCCATTTATGGAGTTTTGGGTAAATCTTCAGTTTAAATTTTTTACTGATAATTATATGGTTCCCCATAAATACTGAAAGCAAAGAATTTGATATGTGGTACAAGAGTATGAGATAAGTAAGATTTCAGAGGAAAAATACTATCTTAGACACATGGTGTTGATGCTATCATCTCTATGTTTCAAAATACACTGAATTTTATGTAATTGACCTTTTGATGTGAGGATTTCCTGGACTCCAGTTATCACTGCTTTATAATTTTTCACTTTCAATAATTCTTGCCTTCTGCTTTAATTAGAAATAAGAGGTCCTTATTTTGGAAAGGAACTATAGAAATTTAAATCTAACTTATTCAGAGCTTCCTAACAGCTATGTAGGTCTTTAGGCAAAATATGTGTCTGGCCTTTTTCAAAGAAGTATTTTCAGTAACAAGTTGTCAGTGAGGTCAGTGCCTAGTGGTTCAGGATTAGATACCACCCACCCTGGCTTGTAACCTCCCCTTTCTTTCTTATCCTGGGTGAACAGTGCTCAGCTGAAGTGACTGCCCCACTGTCACTGACTCTCCATTTGGTACTGTATAACTCTGTGACTATCAAGCTTTGTTTTTTTTCCTATCCCCAAAAGCTCTTTTTGGAAAATTACCTACAAGAGCTGAATTTTTAAGCACATTTACTTGATAGGAAGCAACAGAAAGGTAAGAGTCAAGTTTGTAAAGAGAAGAGCTGGACTTCAGTGCATTCTCATTTCTCCCGTGAATTGCTGTGTCTTAGTTATATACTGTAGGTTTAAAATGTGGGGGTTCCTTCTGAATGAAAGAAGAACCCACATTGTTACATAAAATAGAAATGTTTTGACTAGTTATGATGAGAAATGTGGGCTTCATGATAATTTTAAAGTTATAAATAACTTTCAAACTAGTGCCAGGGGAAGCTAGTAGCCAAGGTCGTGCTTTGCATTCAAAGTTTCTGGCTATAAAAAGTCAATTGGATGCTGTGTAGGAAAAGATAAGATATGGCCTGGATGCTTTGTGCTTTGGCATGGGGCTGAGGAAAAGGAAGCAAAGATGGAAAATATTTGAAGAGATTTTACTTTCAAGCAGAAGCTATTTACAGTAAATAGAAGATGTTTCAAGTGAGATAGTAGCCAAAAACATTATTTTCTGAATATAATATTTGTCTTATTTTTGTTATATAATTGTCAGTGATATTAGGAGATTGTGGAATGCTCTCAGAACTGTTGGACCACCATTTATAACCAAATAAAAATCACTGTGTGGAATGGACATGGGATGTAATCATGTAAAGAGAAGGTTGTTATCTAAAGGGGTCTGAAGGACTGAGCAGCTGCTGCCAGTTGCATTGAGGACAGAAGTGGAAGAAATGAGTTCAAATAGAAACAAGAAGAAATTGAGAATAGGCATCAGGGAGTTCATGAATTGTATAGGTTCTGAGTCACTGATATATACCACTAATACTTTGCAACATCTTTGGAGATACATGTGATTCAATAACTTGTTTAAAAGATGTAAATGGGGAAAACAGGATTTAAATTAGCTTTAGTTCTGGGTTTGTGGCTAGCATTTTTAGATGGACTGAAAGTTTAGCATATTGAGAATAGCTGTGATTTGGAGATGTGGATTATTACTAGTCACATTTGAATGGTATAGATAAATGTACTGTTAAAATTTCATTTCCCAGTATAAAAAATTACCTCAGTAATAGCAAAGGATGATTTAATTAAGTGGAAAAATAAAAATACGGAGAATATAGCAAACTTATTCCATTTGTTTCCTCTTACATATAGCTGAGCCTTTCTTATTATTTTAATAAAAGATTGGGATTTTTATAGTAAAACATTTTTTATTACTATAAAATAAAAATATTAAGTGCTCATTGTAGGAATTTTGAAAGCATAGAGAAAAAATTATTGTGTGTAAGTTTATTGATATGTATTTCCTACTGTTTTTTTTTTCTTTCTGGATTGCTTTAAAAATAATTGTAATAATATTGCAGGTAATATTTGGAAACTCACTTTTTCATTTAACCTTGTACCCAAATATTTTCCATATAATATTATCTATTCTACAAGATGTTATTTTAAACTTCTGTTAACATTCTTTCAAGTGAACAGATGTAATTTTATTAATCATTGCTTAATATCCAGGTGCCATGATAAACACACTTGTGTATTTATTTACCTATGTATATGTGTATGTATGTATTTATATTTAATATAACTTCCTTAATCTCTGTTCTTAAATGTGGAGTTGTTGGATTAGACAACATTACATTTGAGGGAAAGGTTGTGATTTTTAAGATGTACTTTTTCTGTTTCTTTTAAAGTATTATAAAATTTCTTGTCTACCAAATGCAATATTTATTGAGTATCTATGAAGTGCAAAACATTTTTATCAGGCATATAGATGGCAATAATAAGTGTTTGGAAGGACATATCTCTTCTATTTACAACATTGCAATTTATAAATTTTCAGATATCAACAAAGCTTCATATTAGAGTCAAAAGTGCTTCAACTCTGTCTGAAAACAACAGATAGTATTATTGTTTGACTACTTATGTTACTTTGGATTCAGAATAATAGAATTTGTAAATAACTTCTGCTAGAAGAACATATACAGTTCTGATTTAAATGAATTTCATGATGCAGCTGAGAAAAAGAAATAGCAGAAACAGGAAAAGAAATACTTCAATTATAGTAAAACTGGGGAAATCAGAAGCATTTGGAGAAAATCTATAGGCTGCAGAATGGAAAGAAAAAGGATAGAGGGTATATGCAAGAGCATAAATTCAGTATTTGGTTTTTCTACTTAGGGAAACATGACAACAGTTAAGACATGGATAGGGTGGGAGGTAGGGAAGGTGAGTTTTAATTTTTTTTATTGTTGAAATTTGGGAACCATGTTGTAAAAATAGAATGTAATGAAGGGAAAAAGCTAAGGAATTAATGATTAATAAATCCTATTATTTGAGTTGGTGCTTGGTCCAAAAATATCAAAGTGAAGAGGTTAGAGATATCAGTATAATTTGTGGGAGATGAGGTATAGAGTTGTGGATTCTTAAAGAATGAATTTCTTAAAAAAAGTATTTAAAAATACTTTCATAAACTGTGCAGTTTTACTTTTCAGTTACATTTAGAGGAACACTATAACTATGGATGGATGGGAGTTCTATTTTCTCTTCCCTATAAACTTACGTTTGCATGTTTTTATTTTTCCTTTGAAATAGAAGGGATTAAGATTTAAGAAGGAAAGTTGGCAGCCTAGTATTGCCTGAAAAGAAACTATGTGCTTTGTAATGAAGACTTAAAAATAGTGTTTATTTCTGGATCATGGGCTCATGGGAATGTTAGTCCAGAGATTCAAAAAGTATGATTTTTCTGTTTCTTGTTTGGATTCTAGATTTTAAGTGACATGTTAGTGTGGGGTATAAATCCTGAGTTTAGCCAAGTTGCTAATTTAATGAAAAGTGATAGAAAATTGAGACTGCAGAAATTTTGAAAGTGAACAAGACTATTAGCCACTGCACCTGATTTTCACATGCTTAATTACTGTTTTTAACTACATTATTGGTGTCTGGGACTCAGTCAGTAATCTGTTACCCATTAAATTACTAACTTCAGGGATGGAAAGGGACTTTAAGTTCCTTTGGGCAAAATTTGTTCTGGTTTATTTGGCACCTCTCTTCCCTTTTCCTGCCTTTTACTATCCTAACCATTAGGCTTGTGCTGTTTCAGGTTCCTTTTGTCCACGTGGAAATGGATTTGATGGAGAAAACAATATTTTATTTAAAGAAGGACTCTCATATATTGGAACCTGAGTGCTTTAGCCCCTCTAAATTAGTGCTATTCAAAGTGTGATGTGCAGTTCTCAATTTTTTTTTTATTGGTTCATGCAAGATAATACAGAACTTGTGCCTGAATGTAACAGCTACCTCTGAAGCACTTTGTAGCCAAACTTTCTAGATGAGGGAAACAGTCTTCCATTTACTTGCATTTTGGTGCAAGTTCCTTATCTCATTGAAGGTGTGCACTCAGAGTAGCATTGCTTAAATTATACTGTATAAGCATTTATCTTCTCTACCTATATGCATAGGAACAGAGAACAGGGATGGAGGTATACGATTAATTAGATAATAAATGAATTACCAGGTTTCAGTGAAGCCCCTGGAGGAAGTATCAATACAAAGAGACCCTCAAATTAGCTCAGTGAGGAGCCCACGAAGTACCTGAGAGGCAAGATTGCACAAGGAGCTAAATTGTGACTATTCTAGTGTTGACTTTGATGAAATTCACTCCAAAGTTCTGGGGAAATTTATGAGTGAAATAAAGGCCTGTTGTCATAGTGCTTCCTTTCCTTGTGTGTGTTTTTGTGAGTGGGGGGTGAAGGGAGAATAAGAAAGAAAATCAACTTCCCTGAGATTCTCTATAAGAGGAACAGGGATCTGTCTTAGTCCAGGGCTAGAGCTCTAAAATCATGTTTCCATGTGAATTTACAGGATTAACTGGCTTTTTTTTTTTTTTTTTTCTGCACTCTGCAGTTTCTTTTCCCAATATGGGATAGCAAAGGAATCCTAGTTTTAAGAATCCAGTAATCTGTAATAGCTATTGCCTATGCAATTACTATGTATTCTCTACTTTTTGCTAATTTAAGTTGTTAAAATATGAAATGCTCTTGTTCTCCTTCCCTGACCAGTGGCCTTCCTTCACTTGGTCTCTACCTGAGACCCCTTAGGCTTTGAACACTTGGCACAGGAAGGGCTTTCAAGGCCCAGCTTCAGGCTAAGTTCTGATTTGTTGGGGTCAGAGGCATGCTGGTTATTAAATATTTTTGAAATCTCCTCTACTGTTATGCAAATGATATCCATTAGATTCTGTTTATTTCCTAAAGCTTTTTCTGAACCTTTAGTCATAGTTAAAGTCATACCAATAAAAATAATATGACAATTTATTTAACTAATCCCTTATTGATACACATTTAGGTTGTTTCTAGCTATTTATTACTACAAACAACATTGTAATTCTTGACATCATCTTTGTATATGCATTCAAATTCCTAGAAGCAGCATTGCTTCCATCAAGAATTTGTACTTATACAATTTTATGGTTCCTGCTAGTATGCTTTTTAAAGAGACTTTATCAATATTGGACCAACAAAATGAGACAGTCCACATTTATTTATTTTGTCAAAGAAAATTTCATGAATGACTTAAAAATATTTTAATAAAAGCAATTTACTGTTTTTAGCAAAAAAGGAAGAGAGGAAAATTAAATTAGTTTAGTATGAGTGACTCTTAATGAACCAACCATGAGATTGTTGCTCTACTTTTTAAGTTAGTAATAGTTCCTTTCTAAGTAAAAATATTTTGCTAGTGATAAACATAAAATTTCTCAATTTTAATTTTCAACTTGTTCTTTTCTGTATTTGGGAAAACACTTGTCAGTTCTCAATCTTCTGTTACCTCTCCCATTTTTTATTATTACTCAAAGATGCCAACAAGATTTCTGTGATAAAACATATGCTTTTTCATTGTCGTGTAATATAATCATTTTCAACCAGGTTTTTTTTTTTTTTTTGATACTGGGGATTGAACCCAGGGGTTCACTGAGTCACATCTCCTGCCCTTTTTTATATTTTATTAGAGATAGCGTCTTGCTAAATTGTTTAGAGCCTTGCTAAATTGCTCAGGCTGGCTTTGAACTCATGATCCTCCTACTTCAACCTCTGGAGCCGCTGGGAATATAGGCATGAGCCACTGCACCTGGTCCAGGGTGCTTTTTGTTCCACAGGGGACATTTGGTAAAGTTTGGTACAAGGTTTTGTCACAAGTGGGGGACAGACATTACTAGCATCTAGTGGGTTGAGGCCAGTGATGCTGCCAGGTATCCTATAACACATTGGATAGTCTTCTACAACAAAGAATTATCCAGTGCAAAATGTTAGTAGAAGCTGGTTGTAGTGGCACACAACTGCAGCGACTTGGGAGACTGAGGCAGGAAGGTTGCAAGTTTGAGGCCAGCATCAGCAACTTAGTGAGATCCTGTTTCAAAATAAAAATAAAAAAGATTTGGGGGTATAGCTTAGTGGTAAAGCACCACTGGGTTCAATCCACAGTGCAAAATGTCAGTAACACTTAAGATGAGAAACCTTGCTTTAATAGGATACAGCAATAAATAAATGGGTATTTATTTAAACAGTTAAACATTCCCTTACTATCTTTTCTCTTGTTGATCAGTTTTCTCTAAAGATTATCAGCACAATCTTTCCGTTTCAAGATGATTCTAGTGGGCTGTGGCTGTGGCTCAGTGGTAGTGCACTTGCTTGGCATGTGTGAGGCACTGGGTTCGATTCTCAGCACTGCATATAAATAAAGGTTTATCAACAACTAAAAAATATTTTAAAAAAGATGATTCTCCTTGGTAGACAAGATAGACACAAAGTAAAAGTATTGTCATTCTTGGTCACTTGTTAACCATTATGGAATCTGTGGGGGGGGGGGAAGGAGGGTGGTTATACTTTTCTTGTCCTTCCATCGTTAAATATAGTTTAAAAGATTTGTGTTGCTTGGATGTTTTTCACAAGTCTTTACCCATTCTAGGTTTAGTTTGCTCCTCTGATAGCAGAAGAAAGTACAAGTTTATCTTTACATTTACTGTCTTTTTCTTTGTATGTCCTTCAAAATTCCTTTATTTCTAAAGGAAATAAAGGAATCCTTTATTTATCATATTCCTTGGATATCACATCAAGTTATTGTATACATTTTCTCTCACTTTTTTTTTTTCATTTGTGATTGTAGTAGTGGGTTTTTACTTTTTGACTTTTTAAAAAAATTTTGTGGCTCTGGGACATTCTTATATTTTCTGTGAACTACTAAACAATCTAAGATACTTGTCTTACTTTGCTTTGTGTTTTATTTCTTCACTGTAGTAAACACTGAGGTGATATGTTCAATTTCCATCAAGGGTCCTGTCACTTCCATTTCACTTGTATATTCTTCTTTGTTGATGAGAATTAAGTCTAGGGTTGCAGTTCCATTTTTTTTTTTTGCTTATTTTGCTCTCTGATAAAGTTGCTGGTAGAGGGGTGGAAAATATTGGAGAGGAGTGATTTCTCCAATTCAGATTTTAATTACTATACTATCTTTTTGGTTTTGTTGAATTATTAGATGTTTAAGTCTTTTCCAGGTCTCTTTATCTTAATTTCTTCTTCAACTTTCTTTTCATTTTATTTAGCATTTCTATCACTTCTTTACTAGAATTTATGTTTTGGGGTATTTCACTGAGAACAGAGTACATGTGTTTTCTAAACTAACTTTTGTCTTGGAGATAATTTCCCTTGGATCTTTAAGACATTTTTTTTTAAAGTTATACAGTCTCTTTTTTAAGTTATACAGTCTAAGATGGGCATGGTGGTCCACACCTGTAATCCCAGCAACTCAGGAGGCTAAGGACAAAGGATCACAAGTTTGAGGCCAGTCTAGGTCATTCAACAAAACAAAACTGGGCATGTGACTCACTGGTAGAGGGCCACTGGGTTCAAACTTCAGTACAAACAAACAACAACAATTTAAAAAGAAAAAAAAATACACGCACACACACAAAATCTTTTAATTTTTTTTGAAAACTTTTTTAAAAATACCTTTATTTTATTTATTGATTTTTATGTGGTGCTGAGGATCGAACCCAGGGCCTTGCATGTGCTAGGCGAGCGCTCTGCCGCTGAGCCACAACTTCAGCACCTTTTTTCTACTTTTTTAAAAAATATTTTCTTAGTTGTCAAAAAACCTTTATTTTATTTATTTATATGTGATGCTGAGAATCGAACCCAGTGCCTCACACATGCTAGGCAAGCACTCTACTACTGAGCTATAACCCCAGCCCTCTACTTACTACTTTTTTTATGGGGGGTACCAAGGATTGAATTCAGGGCACTAGGCCACTGAGCCACATCCCCAGCCCTCTTTTGTATTTTATGTAGAGACAGGGTCTCTTTGAGTTGCTTAGCGCCTCACTGTTGCTGAGGCTGGCTTTGAACCCACGATCCTCCTGTCTCAGCCTCCTGAGCTGCTGGGATTACAGGCGTGTGCCACCACGTCTGGCTTACTTACTATTTTTGAAAGAAGGTTTATTTAGTTCTGGTGTTTGTCTTAAATTTCACCACTATCAGCTTTTGTACTACAGAATTTCCCTCTCTAATCTTAAAAGTGGAGGCGAGTATCTTGTTAAATTTCTGGGCCACATGAAGTACATATCCTATTTTTTCTCCTGTTCTTATTATTTTGTCCAATAGTTGGAGGCAAGTGTAAACCTAGATGATTTGAAGCAATTCAGATTTACTTTACTTTTTAAAATCTATGTTTATTTTGAAGGGAGGGAACTGGGGGTTGAACCCAGAGGCACTTTACCACTGAGCCATATCCCTAGCCCTTTATATTTATTTATTTTTTTTCCTTTTTATTTTGAGACAGGGTGTGGTTAAATTGCTTAGGACCTTGCTAAATTGCCCAGCCTAGACTTGAACTCCCAAGTCACTGGTATTACAGGCGAGTGCTGCTGGGCCGGCTCAAATTTACTCTTCTAAAAGAAATGTATAAACCCTAATCTCCAGGGTACCCTTCTGCCTGTGTTTCCCTTGTGTCTGCCCCTACTACTGAGATTTTCATATCCCAGGGCACAATATATCATTTTCCCTTTCATTCAGTGTTGCATTTCTGGTAACTAAAAATCTTCTGACAAAAGATAGAAATGTATTGCTGGGAGGTGGCTAAGGAACATCTCTGGCTATCCAAAAGTTCCTATACAGTAAGGGGCCATGAGTTGGCCTTTCATTTGCTAGCCCAGGTCTCTGATAGGATGAGAGGATATGCAGGTTGGATAATGAGGGTTTGGCTCTATGGCTGCTATAAATTCAGGCACAATTCAGTTCCAGCTCTCTACCCCCCCTCCCCCCCCAAACACACACACCAAGAACTTGCACAATTCATCAAGTTGATAAGGGAGAGTGGCCCAACTTAGACAAAATAAAAAGCATGGGACACATGATATTGATTTAGTAATTCAAGTCAAATATATATATATATATATATATATATATATATATATCTATCTCCCAAATATTGCATTGGACATAACTTGTATAACTTGTGCCATAAATTATTGTTTATCTGAAATTCAAAGTGGGCCTTTTGTATCTTATTATTTATTTATTTTGTGGTGCTGTGATTGATCTCAGGGTCTTATACATGCTAGGCAAATGCCATACCCCTAAGCTCCATTCTCAGCCTGGCATTTTGTATTTTATCCATGAAACAGAAGGTAAGAGAAAATATTCCCCAATATTTGCAAATTATTAATGAGGTCCTTATATTTTTGTGTCTCAGCTACTGGTGTAATAGGTTTTATTTCCTAGTTTGACAAAAGTCGCCTTTCCATAGTCTTCCTTCAGCTATAGGTTGGTCAATATTGGGAAGACTGGAAGAAATTTGTAAAGGGTCTGGGAGCCTTCAGAAAAAAGAAAAGAATGAAGATTTGCACTCTTTTATACAATGTACTTGTTATTTGAAAGATTTTTTTCCCCTTTAAGTTTTTTTTTGTTTAGATCAAATTTTAAAAAATTTTTATGGGCTGGGGATGTGGCTCAAGTGGTAGTGCGCTTGCCTAGCATGCATGAGGCACTGGGTTCAATTCTCAGCACCACATAAAAATAAAATAAAGATATTGTGTCCACCTAGTACTAAAATATAAATATTTTTTAAAAAATGTTATGTTAAGATTTACTAGTGAGAAAGAACATCAAAGATCCTTAAACTAGAGCATCCTTCTCTGGCTTGCATTACTCCAAGAGGGTTCATTTCAGACAGATGTGTACCTGAACTGGAAGGCCTTTCTGATACATCTGCTGTGCTTGGTAAACTAAAAAGCTGAAGGCATGGGTGCCGTGCCGTGTCTCACATCTGAGGGAGCAGGCTGTTTCTGCACTGAGGAATCACTGTGGCCTCTGATAGAATCCACAGTGGCAAGAATGCAGCAGGATAAAAGGTCACACTACACTGCGAGGAATCAGTTTTCATCAGTAAACTGTGCTGGGAGCAGAACACCAGCAGCCCTCAACAGAGCCCACTTGTATTCTAATCTGCTTTCTGGTTTTCTCTCATTGAGGCATGTGAATCGACACAGAGTTTTTGAACAATTTGAGGGACAAGAGAGATAATGGATTTCTTGCCAGACATTTAAAAAGTGATTTTATCTTGAAAAATTAATATGTGTGACCTCATTTTTACCCCAAACTATTAAGGTAGACCCTACTATTATTGCATGTACATATAGATTTTATAAATATGACTTCATAACCAATATTGTTTTATAATTATTAAATTGCATGAAAGATTTTTTTCTTTTTCCATGATGGCATGATCTTAGAGGACTATATATATTTTCTTATAATCTTGTTCTTTGCAGTTTTGAATATATTGCTTAGATCAATAAATATCTGTTTATGAAAGAATGTTAAGTTTTATAATTCCTTATGAATCCTGTGTCTTTTTCTTCTTTGCCAAGGTTGTGTCATTAATATGTTATAAAGACTTAGCTCAAAAATTCATCTGTGGTCTGGGGGCATGGCCCAGTGGTGGAATACCTGCTGAGCATGCTTGAAGCCCTGGGTTTGAGCCCCAGTACCAAATAAAATAACAAAGTCATCTGTAATAATCTTTGGTATTTAAATTTGATCACTTGTTTAACTTTGGTACTTTGATCCTTAGTTTATATTACATAATCTTGTGATTTTCATATGTTGATTTAAAATGTATTAGCTGTTGATCCCTGAGATTGCATTCTTCTAGGGAGATATGTAGGATAATACAAGTTTTGATCTTAGGGTAGGAAAAAATTTCTGAAAATATGCCCCCACCAAATGACATAGTCATTTAGTAAAGATCAATATGTTTAATTACATTAACATAAAACTTTCTTCTGTGAAAAAAAGATGCCATAAAAGAAGAGAAATAAAAGCTACCAGTTGAGAGAATATATTACAACTCATCCATATGAGGTGGATTGCATTGTTGATCCCCATTCTTCTCCTTTCCAATATCTATACCCTTTATCATTTGACTTTTCAACTTTTCGTACTAGACTGCATTTTCCTACTCTATTAATACTAGACTTGACCATTTGGCTTATTTTGTCTAATGGAATGAAGATAGAAGGGACAGCAACAATTTGGAGAATATACCTTAAGAGACACTGTATATTTCTATTTGCCTCTCTTGTATTTCTCTCATTGCCATGTGAAGAACATGCTTCAGGTAGCCTACTTGTCCAAGGGGAATGAGAAAAACATGGAGCAGATCTGGATCTCAAAGATGTAGCTTAGAGCAAGCTCAGCCAGGTCTGCAGAATAAATTTTGTCTTATGTTACTGAGTTTTAATATTTTTTGTTAGGTAATATTATTGTGAAAATAGCTGATTGAAAGACAAGTAAACAAAAATACTTAGTATAAGATTTTATAAAGAACTCCTAAAAATTAATAAGGAAAAGATAATCTAATAAGGAAAAATTCAATAGGGTCAATATATGAAAAGGTAGTTCACAGAAAAGAAAACTAGGATGACCAATAAATAAATGAAAAGATTCTTAGCATGCTTTACTAGTTACCGGCAAATATAAATATTATACTTATTAGAGGTAAAAATAAATGTCTAGCATTATTGTAGTATCAATGAAAATGTGAAGGAAATAGAAATTTCACATGTAGATAATAGAATATTCAAAAAAGGGTGTACTAGACAAGAGACACATGAAACAGGATTCTTTTCAAGGAATATTATAGACAAAGGATTAAATTTAGGGTATACAGGAAATTCTTGCAAATCAATAAGGAAAAAGGCAACCTAGGAGAAAAATAGAGGAAAAATACAAAAAAGCAATTCACAGAAAGGATACTTGAATGGCTGGCTAATCAACCTAAAAGGAGACTACCAATGAACACTGTAATCAAAAGTGCAAATTAAAACAGCAATGAGATATACTTTAGATCTACCATGTTGGCAGTGGTTAAAATGTCATGCAAACCTTGTGATGTGGAGGTGGAGACACACGAACCCCTTATGCTTTGCCGGTGGCATTATTTTGGAGACCAATTTGGCAATGTTTATTGAAACTGAATAATTTACATTCTAACCAAGAAATTTGACTTCTGAATTGTGTTAATTTGCTAGGGCTGTCATAACCAAATGCCACAGAGTGACTTGAATAACAGAAATAATTCCCTCAAAGTTTTGGGAGTTAGGAGTAAGAGAAGAAAATGTCATATGCTACTGAGTTATAGGGTACTTGGTTATATAGTATTATTGTGGGAATTGCTAACTAATTGGATCAATAACACATGAAAAGATAATTCTTAGGAAAGAAAACTGGAATGACCAATAAACAAATGAAAAGACACTTAACTTGCTTTGCTAGTTATTGTGTAAATACAATTATACAAATACAAATTTACCCAGTAAAGTCAAGGTATTGGCAGGTTTGGTTTCTTCTGAGACCTCTTTTCTTGACTTCAGATGGCCACCATCTCTTATGTTTTTTTCTCTGTGTGCTAATTTTTGATATTTTTCTGTATGTCCTAATTAACCTTTCTTTTAAGGACACCAATCAGATTGAGTTAGGGCTTACTCTAATGGCCTGATTTTAACTTAATCACCTCTTTAAAGGCTCTATTTCCAAATACAGTCATATTCTGAGATAATGGGAAAAACTCAACGTATGTATTCTGGAAGGACACAATTCAGCTCATAACAGATTGTATATATCAGAGATTGTTGCGTAGGTGCACAACGAGACATGTATAAGAATATTTATTAAAGCATTATTTCCCATAGCAAGAGTTGGCTACAATGTAAATGTTCAATAGGGGTATGGACAGATAAAATACATTATAAATACAGTGGAAAGTAAGGGAACAAATAATCCATTATATTAGTTGGGAACTCATTTTTCTTCAATAACAAGTCTGGATATAAGCAGTTCAGATGATATCAAGGACCCAAGTTCTTTCTATAATTCAGCTCTGTCATCCTTCTTGAACTTTGCAGTAAGACTGCTTTATTTTCAGATATCATACTACAGTCAGGAGAGAGAAAGAACAAAGGCCATGGCAAGCATATCTGACTCTCTTTTTATAGGGAAAGCAAAAGCTTTAGTCTTAGCATACATCTGCTGACATCTCATTGGTCAGACTTTTGTTACATGCCATCTGAGTTGCAAAGAGGGGAAGGAAATCAAATGTCCTCCTTCCATGGCAGGAATAGGCAAGTGAGACAGGTTGGGGCTATGTGTGGAGTAAGCAAACCTGTAGTATTTAGTACATCTTCATGGTTCAACACGGATAGACACCAAAATCAGTGCTGAGAGTGGGTGAGATAGAAAGAGATGGAAGTACAATACTATTTGTATAAATTTAAAATACTTGCACATGTAAAACTACTGTAGATATATATAGTGTATGTAAAGATAGTTGTGGCAGGTTGATTGGAAAGGCACCCACTAACTAGTATAACAAAGAGGGAGAGGAAGGGACCTGAGGAAGGTGTATGAGTATAATGACAACAACAAAACCACAGGCTTTTTACAAAAGACCAGTTCTATCAGTGTTTGATTGATTCTGAAAAATCAACTGAGGAGTTTGACTGATGATATCAATCTAGTTCTGTGCACCCAAGACCCAGAAGGAAAAAAGTGGGTTGACTTGGGGGAGTATGTGGGTTATTTAGACTATGGGGAGGGCCTCTTATCATTTGAAGTCAAAGACATGTGATTCATTGTATTTGTGATTGAATTTAATTATTTTACCTTTCTATGTGATGAGCTTCATTCTTTTGAGTACAATTGAAGGAATGATATAATAGTTTACATTTAGTGACTATGGCAATTATTTTTTGGACAATTCAGGGATATTGTCATTTTTGCAAAATTGAATTTCTTTGCTTTTGTGTATTTCTTTTGCTTTATTATGCAAAATCAGTAGGCTTTAATTTTAGAGAGTCAATGGGAGACAAGAATAATATAAACATGGCTACTTGGTAATGAAACCCATCACTCTCTAGTTTTCTGTTATTATCTTTGGAAGCAGAGCGTGGGAGAAAGGATTTCCTTTGCTCTATATAGACTCAGCAACTGAGTGGCTCTCTGCTCTGGAATGAAGCAGGTTGGCACAACTCCAGAAGTCTTACATGGGAATAAGAGGTTTCCATTTTTTAAAAATATATTTTTTTTAGTTGTAGATGGACACAATACCTTTACTTTATTTGTTTATTTTTATGTGTTGTGTGGGATTGAACCAGTGCCTCACGCATGCTAGGCAAGCAGTCTACCACTGAGCCACAACTCTGTCCCAGAGATTTTTATTTTTTAACTTACTTTCTTTCTTTGCTTTTAGTTCAGTATTCTATCTTTTAACTATCCTATACCTAGTCTTCTAAAAAATACACAATTTATTAATATGTGTTATGTGTCTTTCATTTTCTCTATTAAACATTATGTTTCTCTATTAAATGTTTTCTATATTAAACATTTTATAACAACTTTGGAAGTAGCTGTAAAGTGCTTCCATTTTATGACTGTGTTTCCTTATTTTCTAATTATAAATTATTATAATGAGTGGGGTAGTTGACTTCCTGTGGTGGGACAAATTCAAATAACTAAATGAAAATGTGTGAACTTAGATACTTTATCCATTTTTAAAACAAATGGGTAATCCATTTGTTATCTCTCACAGTAGCTCTCTAAAATTTGGTTTGAAAAGGCAGAATTCTACAAAGAAAAAATTATTTTCCCACAAAAACAGAATAGTTGGTCAATGAATCATCTAGCACTATAATTAGCACTCCTATAGATTCTATCTGTAATTTTAGAAGTAATTACTCATCATAGTAGCTTTATGGATTTCATTTCATATCTTGAGATAAATGGTAAATGGTTGTCATTGTGGATAATACCAAGGAGGATAGAGTTTAATTTTTTTCTCATGTTTCTTAATATTCTTTTCAATGACATGCCTCCTACTACTCATGGTACTTGTTTTGTAAAGTACTCTCTTTGGCTACCTTTTCTCCCCCTTCTATTTATATAGGGAAAGTGCTTCTAGTCTCATAGATTAGGATGTAACTCAGATGGATAGTTACTATAACTTTACATTTTAAGATTGATTTTTCTCTTTAGTTCTTGGATTTTGCATTTTCAGATGCCTGTGGGATATAATTCATTTGCATGTGCCACTGCACCTCACACTTACAATCCTAAAGCATGTTAGAGAAAAGGCTTGTTCTAGATTTGCTCATTGTGTTAATACTGTTATGAGCCTACAGCAACAGTTTTATACACACACACAAACACACACACACACATACATACATATACATGTATGTGTGTGTGTATATATATATATATATATATATATATATATACACACACATAATATTATTGAAAATTCAAATAGATCATAAAATGTATGGAAGCATTTTTGCTAAATGAAAAGGAGTATTTAAATGAGTATTTATCTCTTCACCATTCACTCTATCCTCCCTTCTAAACAATAGCATTAAAAAATATGTTTTTAAAGCCAGAAATAGAATTAGGACTAAAAAAGGCCTTTAGATATTGGTTCTTAAGACACCCGGGGAAAAGAAAAACTACAGAGTGAGAAATAATTCAGGAGATCTTGCATAAGGAATCAAACACATTGTTGACAGTTGTTAGAGTCTGTAAACAAGTCAGGATGGCGCCTGGCATTTTGCCAGAGAAATGTTAGAGTCTGTAAACATGTCTGGATGGCGCCTGGCAAAATGCCAGAGGGAGTGGTTTGTGAAGTAATGCCATCGAGCCATTAAGTGTGGAGATTCCATATTGGTTGACTGATGTATCTAGTTTATGCTAATTAGATAAGCTGTGTGGAATGTATAAATACCGCTCCTGTCCTGCAATAAACGGCTCCTACTCCTGCTGTATCAATCTACACAAGTTCTTCGTCACCCCCCGGGTTATTTTGCTGCAGCCGGACTGCGGCAGACAGTAAAGTGGAATTAAGTGGTTCTATGAAAACAGAAAAAAATTAATTATCTGTATGTTCTAAAATGTGAGGCTAGTTGGCAAAATGGATATGCAAATTATTGACAAAATGAATTTTTCAGTTTTCTTCTAGATGTTCATCCTATAAATTAATTTCAGAAATAATATAAATGTGTTTTAGACTATAGAGAATGTATTAGTTTAGAAAATTAAAGATAAATTTTATAAAAGAATCAAGAACAGTTGAAGAGTTGTTATACTTTGTTTCCAAATGTAAAATATGATTTTTACTTCGTTATCATTATTACATGAGGAAAAAACTGCTACATTCAGTTATTAGAAATAATTTTATAGGGCAACTTCTTCAATGAAGAACCCCCAAACTTGTTTTCATTTTCAAAAATAGAATTCCCTTTTAAAGGAAAAGAAGTTATCAGTTCTTTATTTGAAATGAAATTGAGGAAGAGAATGATCATTTCTTTTTGAAAAATTTAATACTTTAGCATAAGGGCTGTGTCATTAATGGCAAGTCTAGGAGAATAAAAAGAGTTCATTCTTTGGGTCTTTAGATCTACTTTATTTTTTCTGTGTTTGAACTTAGGAAACTTGTTGTCTGTGAGGTAATAATAGCTTAAGCATAGAAAAAAATTTTATCTTTACTCAAGATAAATTTGTGGTAATTAGCAAATTATATGATAAATATTTATTTTTAGGGTAAATCAGACAAACTGATGTTCAGAATTCACTTTCCAAATTAAGTGAATTTTAGTTGTAAAATAAAGAACTTGCAGATTCTGAAGTGTGTTAGTCTCAACACTGCATGCTCATGAGAAATATAATAATGTTTTGATAACTGGAACCACATATTTTAAAATTAATCTGTAGCATCTAATAGATAATGGACAATTAGCAAATATTAAGCGATAAGAAAATATAAGTGGCTATGGCTCAGTGGTAAAATGCTCACCTCTCATGTGTGAGGTCCTGGTTTCGATCCTCAATACCACATAAAAATAAATAAATAAATAAATAAATAAATAAAATAAAGATGTTGTGTCCAACTACTACTAAAAAAATAAATATTAAAAAAAAGAAAATATAAGTTAAGCAGTTTACAAATGTCATATATAACTTTGAAAAGAGACTATAGTTTAGTTCTGCTTCCTATGGGTTTTCTTATGGGATTTGGGATTATTATGTAAGATTTTTGTTTGTTTGGTTTTATGTACCAGAAGAATTGAGGGTTGTGGAAAGTCTTTCTGATGGTTAAACCCAGCTCTGCTATTTCTTAGCCTTCTAATGCTTTTCTTTCAGAGGATGCATCTGATGGAGGTGATAGAGGAAGGAATAATGCTAGTTTGTCATAGAGAAGAAGCATGAAACACTAATGTGGACCTTATAAGTCAAATTTCTATAGGCAAAATAAAATAGAAGTATTTCTAAACACATTTATCTAAAGAAAGTCGACTTGTTGTGTTGCAATGCTGTGTGCATTCAGAATCTAATGACGCCCTCAGCTGGCCAAATAAGGGATTACATTTAAAAATGAATGGCATTTAAAAAAAAGTAGGACTGATTGATGTATTAATCATCAAAGAATCAAGCGATATAAAGTGATGTGAAATAATATAGGAAAAAATTATATAATTGAAAAAATAAGCCAATGTATTGATTAAATATTTTCCAACTGACACTAATGGAATTTTAAAATATTTTGGTCTATTATTTAACCATGGAAGTAGACCATAAGGAAACAATGCAGTAGGGGAGAAATGCATGGATATCCTTCCTGTATGTCTAAAACCAATTCTGAGTAATCCAAGATATTTAAATTGCTTTTATTAATTAATTGTTCTTAAATTACTATTGTAAGTTCTATTGGTATATATTTAAAGGTGAGATAAGAACTGTTTCTCTCTGGGTATCTTGTTTTAATTTTTGTTAAAAATAATTGGAATATTCTTAAAATTTAGAAACTTGATAGCTTCAGGGAAATATATAGCATGCCTGCTTTGTATTTTTTTTATTTCTGCTTATACAAATTCTCAAAGCCATTTTGAAATTTATAGTATTTTGGGTACATAACATATGTGAAAATTGAGTTTAAAAGTCGATCCTAGAAAGTTATTCATTATTTCTTTGCAAATGTGAAAAAGAATTTCATATCTGTTTCTGCTGTTAGATATTTCCCTTCCTGGGCATGTTGCTTTAAGAGCACCCATCCCCCACTTCTTGCTTGAGCCACTGTGTCCTGTCAGTCATCCTGAAATACACTAGAGTGCTTGTCAGGCTGTTTGCTTACAGATGCATCATAAGCCAAATTGTGAGCCATAATAGTGGCACTGAATTTCTAAACACAAGAAATTGCTTAGACAGTTGGTTTAGTATCTGTGTATGGGCAATACTCTGTCCTGCAGTAGGTGAGTGAAGTGTCAAACTTTTTAAAATCAAACTTTGTATAGGGCAAATCCTAATAATTATAGATTATCTGTTGATTGGTTAGATAACTTGGGGGGGGGAAATGAAAGAACTATAAAATGTGATGAATGGAAGCTATGCTGTGCATTTATTACTTTTATAACTAATTTTCCTTTTAGTAACACTAAACTCTAGACTACTTTATAAAAGTTCCAACTTAAGATGTCTACTTTTTTGAGATCAACAAGCATTTCAGATTTGGATAAAAATGTGATTCTTGAACACATTTTTTCTTTCACAACTACTCAGGGCGGCTCAACTGAAAAGAGACTTAGTTCTGCTATTTGAAGTGTTTATTAGTGGTTTTAAAAATAGCACTGAAACAAATTCTCGTGTTCCAATGCCTGAGCTATAGTAGTCTAATATCAGAGCAATTAAACGTTTCTACTGTGTAACTGAGTTATTACTATTTGAATAACTGTATGCAAGGCACCGGAAAGTTCACATTCATTTGACATAAAAGTTGTACAGCAATCATTTTCTTTATCTGTGTAAAAAATTTAATTTTTATTATGGGTTTCTAAGTTTAAATTGTGTATGAATTTTTTTTTGTATTCAGCCTTAAATATTTTAAAAAAGAGAACCGATAAAGCAAGAAAATGAGGAACTCACAAATTTTAGATACTCATATGTTCAATATGATAGAGAACAGTTAAGAAGCAACAAGGAGTTTTAAGGCTTTATCTAGAGATTGCTTTTGCAGATACATGGAGTGATTATTTATTCCTTACCTGTTCTAGAAAGAATTTGATTATTATATAAAATTCAAATAGGATAAATTAAATGTGGAGCAAAGAAGAAAGAAAAACAAATGTGAAGATATAAAACTGAGCCACGAATAAAACCAAAACTAATTCTCCACCCATCGCAAAAAAAAAAAAAAAAAAAAAAAAAAAAAAAAAAAAAAAAAAAAAGCAACAGTTTTCACTGATCTGATCGTTTTACAACACCATATTGATTGATGGAAGGGAAAATACAGGGTTACAGAATTTCAGGCAAACCAGTTGCCTTCCTTACCTTGGATGGCAGTCTGAAGTGAGGAGATTGTATTGAATTGTAAATATTAAGTATACTTTAAATGTCACTTGTATTTTGGTGGAAAAAATGTAGAGAACTGCTAACTTCTTAACTCTACACTGATTTATGTGTGCATAAATGTGACCCCAAGTTTTCTAGAAGCAGGAAGAAAATTGATTGGTACTTAATTCAGAGGGAAGATTAATAAGGCTTGGTTTGGGGAAACAACTAGGAGTTAGTTATCTAAATAAAGTCAAATATCTACAAATTATTCATGATAATCATGAATAATCAAGCTGACATGATCAAGCTGATGTTTTAAATAAAATGTATTTGCTATTTTGTATTAATTTGTAAAATAAAGACAGTATTTTTTATAATGGATTGTAAATGAGATTAGTGACTTTCCTTCTTTTTACTAATTCAGTCTAGCAATAAATTTAACTTGAATTTCAACTTTTGTTAGGTCGAAATTAACTGGATCAATCTAATCGAGAACAAAGTTGTTGGTCAGGAGGAAGGAATTGAGAGGACTCCATAATATGCTTTGATAGTCAAATACTCACAAAACACCTACTGTATTGAGGACTCTGAGCTCGGTTTTCTCATACCATAGTACACCCAGCCTGTGTAAGTGAATGAATGAGCTTAGAAACTTGGCTGCTGTCACACAATATATTATTGAAAAAAGAAAAAGAGAGTAGCAGTTAAAATTTTGCTTAGGATCTTTAGGGATATCTTTAGAGATGAACATGATGAGTAAGGGACAATGATTTGGTTCTTTTTTTTAATTTAATTTTTAAGAATAAAATCCATAGGAATGATTTAAAAAAAAAACAGTATGAAAATAAATCCCCCAAACTTTTGTTTTTGTGGTTTTGTACTATAAACACATATGTAGGATGACTTAGAGATGCTTGCCAGAAAAAATTATAAATCAAATCTGTAACACATAACTGATTAGGTACATGGGTAACATTGAGGATAACCTGAACATCCAGGTATGCAACTTAGGATGTAAATATTACTTAGAAATTAAGTTAGACTTAGGCACCAAATAAATTTAGTGATGTACTAGGGGGGGTCAAGATGCTTAGAAGTGCTAATTAATTTATGAAAGTGTTAGTTCAGAGAACCCACTGAGATATACTCAAAGAACTTATAGAGCCAATGGATATCAGTAGAAATTTGTAATTATATAGTAAATAAAATTAACCTAGAAATACTTTCTGTCATTGGGATAAGAAATAAATAGAGAGTTTTTTTTTTTTTTTTTTGTGCTAGGTATTGAACCCAGAGTTAGGATTAGTGATGTTAGTGATTCATTAGTGCATTTATTCTCTGTAAGTATGATCCTCAACATTTCCCATTAATCATTTACTTAATGATTTTAGTATTGATAATCATTATTTAGATCTATTATTATATTAGGGGTTGTATTGGGGCATAGTAGTGCATGCCTATAATCCCAGAGATTTGAGAGGATAAGACAGGAGGATCACAAATTCAAGGCCAGTTTGGGCAGCTTAGAGAGACCCTGTCCCAAGATCTCAAAATTAAAAAAATAAATAAATAAAAATAAATAAATAAAAGCACTGGGAATGTAGCTTAGAAGTAGACTATCCCTAAGTTCAATCCCCACTACCAGGAGAAAAAAATTAGGGGTTGTAAATAGTGGTGTGTGTGTGTGTGTGTGTGTATGTGTGTGTGTGTGTGTGTGTGTGTGTGTGTGTTGGGGATTTAACCCTGGAGTGCTGTACCACTGAGCTACATTGCCAACTCTTTTTATTTTGAGACAGTCTCACTAAGTTGCTCAGGGCCTTGCTAACTTGTTGAGGCTGGCTTTGAACTTGCAATCTTGCCTCAGCCTCCCGAGTTGCTGGGATCACAATCATGAGCCACTGTGTCTGGTGTAAATAGTGATTTTTATCATTCTATAATTCTTTATTAGTTTTTATTGTTTGTAATTATTCTATAAAGAAGAACTTTTTCCCTTTTTATTATTTTATCACCCTATAGTATGGTTCATACCGGAAACATCAGGAAAATACTTGATTATTTCCCATTTGTTTTCAGAAAACAGGATGGTGTCCTAGCAACTTTAAAAGTTGACTAATTTGTTTTTTTAAAAATTAATTTTAATATATTGATTATATTTTGGTTTATTCTAATTTCTATGCTATTTGATGTTTAAATTTTCCCAGTTTTGGCTGGTAAAAATCCTTTGGTTCCTGAGCTTTTGACGAAAATGCAATGAACATTGCTTTCTAGCACAAGAAGTTCCAGGTTCATTTTGTACATTTCCTTCCCCAGATATGAGACCAGCCTTTTCTCCTAGAAGTCTAGTTCCTTTTATTGGGAAATAGTACTTGGGGGATACATATACTAGGGTTGCCATTACTGTCCTCCCCAGTACTGTCCTCCTCAACAGGGCTAGGAAATAAATATTTTTTAGAAATAGAGAAATATAAAATGAGCTCAGATTGATATATCCAATTTAAACACAGAATTATAGACTTTAAACTTCCTGATTTTATATTTGTGTCTCTTTTTTTTTCTTGTTGTCCTAAAAATCTTGTTTCCTAGTAACATGAGTATAATTATTTGCACATGTATATATGTGTGTGTGTATGTATATGTATTTATGTGTACATGCAAATGTGTGTGAACACACACGACTAAATCATAAGAATACTAAATGCAGTTAAGATTATTTTAATGTTCTTTTTTTGTCATAATGGTTATTTCTGTAGAGATTAGAGTAAAAATACCATGTTTTAAAGTCACTTGAAATTAGTTGTTGTTGGTTGTACAACTAGTTTGAAATGTGACTAAAGTTTATTGTCTTTTGTTTGCTTTTGATTTTGGGGGATTGATTTACAAGTTAGTTGTTTTTTAATTATGTAAAACTGTTACATGGTTCCAAAGTAAAAATTCTAAAATTGGTACATTCAGAGAAGTGTAGCATTTTTTCTCTCTCTTTTATTCTTTCCCTTCTCTAAGAACAGCCATTTTAATTTATTTTCTGTTTAACTCTTATGATTTCTTGTTAAACATATAAAAAAGAATGCAAATGTATTTGTCATACTGCCTTTCTTATGTAAAGATAATATACTATAAATACTATTCTGTTTCACTAAGCAAGGCATCCTGGACAGCAGTCCATAGAAGCATATAGAGAGAAGGTCACGCCTTTCTCTAGCTGTGTAGCATTTATTTGTGTGGATATACCAATTTCTTTTTTTTTTCCTTTTCTTTCCTTTCTCCCTCCCTTCCCCTCTTCCTTCTTTCCTTTTCTTTACTCTTTCTCTCTCTCTTTCTTTCTTTCTAACAAAAATTGCTGCTATGAATTGTCTTGGGTATATATTACTTTTTATTTTATATTTGCTGTAAATTTTTAAAAGTAGGACTGCTGGGTCAAAGCATAAACACACACATACTTATAGATAGATATATAGATAGATAGATAGACATGTATTTTCAATTTTCCCTCCATATGGATTTCATTATCTACAAGCACTAGATAGGGTGTCTAATTGTTTACTAAACAATCAACTTTCAGGCTTACTATAGAGTAGTAAAAGCTAAAAGAGTTTATTATCAAAATTTTGGTAACTCTCTTAGTATAGTTTCAATTTGCATTTCTCTTATTATGAATGAATTTTACATGCTTAAAGGCTATTTGCATATTTTTCCATGAATGAGAAGTTATTTTAAATTGCATTCAACTTTAGATAATACCTATTGAATTCTTATTATGAAAGATGAATAAAGATGGGTGTTTCTGCTTTTCCATCTTTTCTGCTGTAATTCTGCTAGTCTGTCCACTGTGATCCCCTGGTGTCTTTGATGCTTCTCATGTTACTAATGCTTCATTTTTTGCTTCCATTTTTTTTGACTTATATCTTGCTTTTTCCCCCTCAAGCTGCCCTATTTTTTTCTTTTGAATTTTGTAATTTTTGTTTGAGTTCTTTATAAAAGAGAAGTATAGTGTGTATGTGTGTGCATGTATAGTCCTGTAAATATATTTTTGAACTATTTCATTGAACATTTTTTCACCTTCATTAATTCTTGTTCATCATTTGAATTTTGCTTGGGTTCTTTTCCTTTCCTTTCCTTCCTTTTCTTTTCTTTCTTCTTCCACAGTTTTAATACTGAGTTCCCATTGCTGATCTTTGTACACTATCAGGCATTTACTGAAGAATAGTGTAGGAGGGGATTGTACTTGGGTGGTAGTGATTTGGTAGAGCATACAATTTTTAACCCATGTTTGTGGCATTGAAATTTTTTTCAATAAAAGTTGATATTTCCTTTGCTTCTAGGAAAAATTTTCTCTCATTATTTGGTACTCCAAAACTGATTATGTATCATAGCAAAGTCCTTTTAAGCCATCAAATTGTCAATCTTGTGAATTGGTGACTCTGCATCCCTTCTTTCTTTCACTGCATTTTATCTCTAGTGGTCCCCTTTGCTAGATGGACTTAGTTGTTTACAGTTAGAAATGGTGTCATCATATGAATCCTACCCTACCACTCTTGTGATTCTGTAGTTTCAAACTGGATCTTTACAGCCACAGTCTATTCCCTTTGATTTTTATACTTGTTCATGCCCTACATATCAGTATTGTAATAAAAGGAAACTTAGGTAGGAATTTCAGGATTTGTGGTACTTACTTTCAGAAAAATTTCCCATTGAGGTATATGTAGGATTCCGCCACCCCCTTTTAAAAATTTGGTCAAGATTTTATTGTATTTCTTTCTTTGTAGTTTGAAATAATGTCAAGTTTCCTTGAAAATGGTGGTTTTAATTAAAGTTCTATGTTATTTTCCATTACTTTTGAAGGGGAAGAGTGATATAAACATGCAATTGCTCTTTCATATATTATAAGACATTTTAGGAATGTTAGAATAATGATGATCCTCTTTTAAAAAAATTTTTTTAGTTGTAGTTGGACACAATACTTCTATTTTATTCATTCATTCTTATGTGGTGCTGAGGATCAAACCCAGGTTCTCACACATGCTAGGCAAGTGCTCTACTGCTGAGCCCAGCCCAATGATGATTCTCTTAAAGATTTTTGTAGAGGACAGAGATAAAGAAGCTTTGCTACCGTAAAAAAACATATTCATTAAGATGTAAAATGTATTATTCAATTTGATGTTGGAAATATGAGCAGGTATTTGCTGAGTTATTATTCTGAAGGGGTACTTTAAGCAGAGGGAATAGAGTATGTTAAAGTTTTACAACTTGAACCAGAATAATCCATTCTGAGAACTTCAAAGTCTTTATCATAGGTGGAGTATAGGGAGGTGGGTTAAAGAAGGGAAAACTGGAGAGATAGGATAGACCAAATTGCCTTGAGTTGTTCATTTGAATGAAGTCTAAACATTTTTTTGTGTCAGCAATGGAGACTTATTGAGGGTTTTATAACATCTTATTTAATATTAGCAATATAAAATAGGAATAGTTTGGAGGATAAAATGAAGAAGTGAAAATTTGGAAGATGGGAGACTAGTTAGGGTATCATTACAAAATTCAAAGTCTAAAGAGGACCTGAACTAAGGGAATAGTAGCAGGAATAAGGCAGAAATGGCCAATTTGAGAGGAGATAGTAATGTTTCTTTTTCATTGATCTTATGTGAAGAGAGAAAGGCAGAGTGAAAGAAAATATTCTAGGATGATATTAAAATTGCTGGGTTTGGTGCTCAGTTTTATGGTGATATTATTAATGTGGTTAAGAACTGAAAAAAAAAGGCATCCAGGTTTTGGGGAAAAGATTATGAATTCAGTTTTGTGAATTGAGACAGCCCAGTGGACAATGTGGATATGGAGACTCTGAAGCTCATGTGAGAGGTCTGGACTGTAGATAAGTTTTGTGAATCAGAAACTCTGAATAGGATTGAAATTCTAGGATGAGATTCTCCCGAGAGAGTGATATAATGAGAGTTGAGAACAGAATACAAGGGATTAAACCTGGGATAAGACCCTAGTTATAAGGAAGTAGATAAGAAATATTCAGCAAAAACTCTGAAAAGAATGGTCAGAAGGGTGGGGGGCGGGGAAAGCATGAGAGTGGTGATTTGAAAACAGGGGAGAAGAAAAGTAAATAGTGTTAATAAGTATATCACTAGAATTCCTGTAGATATGTTAAAAATATTGGCATATAATTAACTTGGATGGTTAAAGATTCTTTGGCACAGACTTTTAAAAACTCTGTTTAAGGAGTATGAAAAGAAGAAAAACCAGAACATAGAGAAAGCAGTTCTCAAAGTAGTTACATACTATTGGTCTTCCCAAGTGTATTTATTGATTTGTGGAAAATGAATATAGTGTTTTCAAGGTCATTGACCCCATTTTCTTTATTCCAATAAGAAGTCTTTTATTTATTTCAAACTACTCAGGGAACAAAGAAGAAATAGCAAGTTATTGCTTCAAATTGAGGTTGACAAGAATTCTACTTCCTTCACCATTCTCTTTTTGTTCTGTACCTTTCAAACATACTAGACCTTAGGAGAATTCATATTACACTCAGCTGTCTTATAGTATTATGGAGTGAAGCAGACCCATAGGCTCATTGGACTTGCAGCAACAAAAGCCACTGTCACTTTCAAAGTGTATGTGGAGGGCATGTTACTTCTGCCCTGATTGCTTAAACGTGATGCCCTGTAGCTGAAGGTTATTCTTGTCCTGATGATTCAATAAAAGCTTCTCTGATGTCTCACATATTAGATTATCTTCTTCAATTTCAATTTGACTAATTTAGTTCTTTGGCTTTTTAGATAATGTGTAGGTAACCTTCATGTTGGGTTTATATGAGATGAGATGTCATAGGGTCTTGGTTCTGGTGTAATTTTTATGTGGTATCTAATGTCCTTAAGCTAAAAGGCATTGCTACACAGAGTAACCATGAGAATTTCTGTCCTTTCTCCTTTGCTGCAATTTTGAAAATGTATGCCATTGTGTAATACAGTGGTAGTTTTTAATGTGAACTTCAGTTACATAAAGTAACTGAAATGTGTGTATTGAGTGGGTAATGAAGTCATCATATGAAACTCTTACAATGTTACTTATTAGTTAGATAAGAAATTGAATTTTAACTTTTTGCTTCCTTTTTCAAAAAGAGGGATATTAGAATTGACTTGTTATTTATGATCAGAAGCACATAGTATAAGTAGAATCTTTTGTTTTCCTTTGTTTTGTTTCATATCAGTTAAGGCAATATTTTTTTAAAAACCATTTTTGCAGCTTTTATTTAGGTTGAGTGTATGGGGAACAAGTTTAATTTTGATTATTATGGCTACAGTACACACATGCTTTAATTTTGTTTATTCTTATGAAGAGTTCATAAAATAATTTTTTTGGGGAGTGGCTCAATTTGATCATTTTTCAAAGACCATCAATAGGTTGACTATTCAAAAGTTTAATAAAGAGAACTTCAAATACTCCAAGAAGTGCTTCAAAATTTGAATTACAACATGCTTAAGATACTTAGCTTTTGTTCTAAAGTGTAGCGTTGTTTTGTTCTTTTGAAACCCAGAGGTCTTGGAAGCTAAGGAAATTGAAAGTGCAGACTCTTGAGGATCCCTATACTTGGCACATTTAATAATTGTAGCCTTAGCCCTAGAGCATACCTTTTATGTACCACTCTGGAATTGATTTCAAAGGACTCAAGATCCTTTATGAGGTTGTTGTGCATTAGGATTTTCTTTTAGAGTTCTTTAGGCATGTTGCATTTTTAATTAGTGCACACATAGGAAATATGCCTTAAATTTGAAAGTCAAGAGATCCAATAAAATGAGGCACCACAGGGAAGTTTTGTTTTAAATTCTTTTGTTATGGGAACAGAGTGAAAGCACTCTTGAATAATAATTACAAGCTCTATAGATGAAAGAGATGTTTAACCTAAATGTAGACAAGTAGATTCTGTTCTTTTATTGGAAAGGGGATAATAACATCAACTAACATTTGTTGAACCCTTGTGAAGTGCCAGAGATATGGGCTAAGTTATAGGTTTTGTATGGATTTTCCTACTTATCCTTGAAGATCCTTTTGAATAAAGTACTCTTATTCTTCTCATTTTACCTATAAAGAAACTAATGTTCAGGGAGGATCAGTAACTTGTTTAAAGTTTCCAGCAAGCAGGGAGTAGAGCCTGGATTCTCACCCCGGCAGTTCAACTTCAAATCCAACACTCTTAATCATTGAGATCCAAGAGTGGTGAGTTGTAGGATATTTTAAGATCCCTTTAGAAGATAGTGTGATTGTGAGTGTGGGTGGATGGTAATAGTTGTTGAGGGACAAGATATCTCACACAAGCCGCTGCATATTGTACTGCTAAGGGGCTAAGTGAAAATGAAAGCTAGCCTCCCACTGCTGGGCAAACTGTGTGCCCTCCTACTGACAACTGCAGGGTTGTGCTTATCCAGAAAGCAGCACATTTTTCTAATTCATCTGCCTAGATGGGGCACATTTTTCTAATTCACTTTATGGTAAATATCAATTCTGTAATCCTATTCTGAATACCACTGCCTATATTTCCATTCACTGACAAGAATCCTTTAACTCCAACCTGCCACTTTCTAGTCTTCTTACTCCCTCATCCACCTTTATGCTGACAACTCCAAATTGATATCTTCATTCCAGATTTGTCTCTCAGACTCTACTCTTCTATATCCAACTGCCTACTTGAGAGCTTCACTTGACTGTCTAATAAGCATCTCAAATTTATCATGTCCCCAGCTAGACTCTTCATCTTCCTACTACTCCTGTAGCTGCCCTCACTTCACCAGTTAATGGGGCAGCTCTATCTTTCCTGTTGCTTCAGACCAAAATCCTTAAAGTATCTTGAGTTCTCTCTATCTTATGTCTAATCTCTTAGGAATTCCTATTGACTCAACTGTCAGAATATATCTGGAATCTGACTACTATGTCCACCTCTGCTGCTACCAACCAGGTCCAAGGCTTTGTTCTCTTGTTTGGATTACACCTGAAGCTTCCAGTGAATACCCCTGTTTCTTCTCTTGCTCCACATGCTTCATTTTATTCACTAGAGTGATCCTTCCAAAATATAAACTGGATCATGTTTCTCTGTGTTCAAATATCTGCAGTAATTCTCATGGAGTTCAACATAATCCACAGCTTCCCTTACCTTTTTGTTTCCTTCACTGTGTTCATTGTAGCTTCTCTGCCCTTTTAAAACTGTTCTCTTTGCTGTTCTGCAAACGTGTGTATGCTCTCCTGCCTTAGGTTTTTGCTGTGCTGCTACATCTGTTAGCAATGCTCTTCCCTCAATTTAAGCTTGCTAATTTCCTTACCTCTTCAAATCTTTTCAAATTTCCCCTTCTGAATGAAGCTAATCTTGGTTTTATTTGACACTGAAATTTGTTCTCTATTTCTCTATCAACAATCTCCCCCCTTTTTTCCCTTTTTTTAAAAATAGTATAGGTCATTTTCTGATCATGCTAAATTGCCCAGGTTGGTTTTAAACCTGTGATCCTCTTGACTCAAACTTCCTAATTGCTAGGATTACAGGTGTGTTCCGCCATGCCTGGCAATAGTTTACTTTTTATTATGTTTATTGATTTATTGCTTGTGGTCTCATCTTTCCCATGACTAGAACAGAGTAGACATTCAATAAATATAAGTTGAATGAATGAATAAATAAATGAATACAGCCCTATAGTCTAGATATACTGTTCTTATATCATTTTGCTCTTATAGTTGACAAAAGGCTAGGTGGTAGAGCTTGCATAGATAATTGTTCTCTAAATGAATATCTTGAAAGCACTTGTAAAATGTCCTGGTGAAATGTAAAATGTATAATGAGCATCTGAAAAGAATGAATCTCAACAATTCCCTCATCACATATGAAGTCAAGAAATTGCATGATTTTATTGATTATCTGACAAGTCTTAGATGTTTTTGCTTAACAAGTGAGTAGAGGAGTAGAGGATGTGTGTGTGTGTGTGTGTGTGTGTGTGTGTGTGTTTTTCCTTTTCAGGCCAAACAGGCCACCAAATGATTACTTTGGAAGAAAGGAGATGGGAGTAGGTGTGGGAATGGAAGTGGGCTTGGAAAACAGGGATATTTAGAGATGATGGTAAAAATTATATATTATAGTTATCTTCTTTCCATTTTATTTTATGTTAGCCAAGACTGAATTCTATAAAATCAGCTGTGATAGTATTGTGCAGAAAAGTCTGCTTCTTTTCCCTTTCTTTACATAAATCTGCCTGTGATGATTTAGATTGTGTCCCCTCCGCCCATTAACATTTGTTTCCAGTTCTTCACATTATTCCTGGACTATATTGTGCTAAACTTTCTGAGGGGTGGTGAAGGGGGATAGTGAATCTAAAAAAATTTGCTTATGCACTCAAGATTAATTATTTTTTGGTACTGGGGATTGAACCCAGGGTTGATTAACCCCTGAGTCACATTCCTAGCCCTTTTTTTTTATTAGTTGTTCAAAACATTACATAGCTCTTGAGATATCATATTTCTATTTTTTTGGATTTTATTTTATTTTATTTATTGGTTGTTCAAAACATTACAAAGCTCTTGACATATCATATTTCATACATTTGATTCAAGTGGGTTATGAACTCCCATTTTTACCCCGTATACAGATTACAGAATCACATCGGTTATACATCCACATTTTTACATACTGCCATACTAGTGTATGTTGTATTCTTCCACCTTTCCTATCCTCTACTATCCCCCCTCCCCTCCCCTCCCATCTTCTCTCTCTACCCCATCTACTGTAATTCATTTCTCTCCCTTGTTTTTTTCCCTTTCCCCTCATTTCCACTTATATGTAATTTTGTATAATGATGAGGGTCTCCTTCCATTTCCATGCAATTTCCCTTCTCTCTCCCTTTCCCTCCCACCTCTCATCCCTGTTTAATGTTAATCTTCTTCTCATGCTCTTCCTCCTTACTCTGTTCTTAGTTGCTCTCCTTATATCAAAGAAGACATTTGGCATTTGTTTTTTAGGGATTGGCTAGCTTCACATAGCATAATCTGCTCTAGTGCCATCCATTTCCCTGCAAATGCCATGATTTTGTCATTTTTTAGTGCTGAATAATACTACATTGTGTATAAATGCTACATTTTTTTAATCCATTCATCTATTGAAGAGCATCTATGTTGGTTCCAGAGTCTAGCTATTGTGAATTGTGCTGCTATGAACATCGATGTAGCAGTGTCCCT
>NW_025999862.1:5075064-5079675 GCF_001458135.2 Marmota marmota marmota
AAAAAAAAAAAAAAAAAAAAAAAAAAAAAAGGATTCCAAAGCTATAGTCACAGAGAAAGAAACAAAAAGAATAAGGAAGGAATAGTTTCTCTTTATGAACCTGATACATGAGATTAATAGATGACAGATGCTACACATAAACTCTGATGTGAAATTGCCACTGAAGGAACAAAGATTGAGACAGGGATTTTAATTAAGTGGAAAAGCAGGGAGATTATAATTTGTATTAAATATTTAAATACTTGTATATTGCTATCTCTGGAACTCTAAGAATAAATGACCAGAGTAATTGCCTTGGGGAGAGAAATTAGGAACAGAAAAGGGATTTGCTTTCACTATGTACATCGTTAACCATGTGTTTCCTATAAGTATTTAACTAATCAAAAAAGAACTGAGGGGCTGGGATTGTGGCTTGGCGGTAGAGTGCTCGCCTAGCACGGTGGGACCTGGGTTCGATACTCAGCACCACATAAAAATAAAAGCATTGTGTTGTGTCCATCTACACCTAAAAAATAAATATTAAAAAAAACTGAAGCTCTAGATGAATGAAATAAAAAAAGCCTCATCTCTTTAAAATATTTGAAATGTACATCCTAAAGAAGTATATCCCTGAATTCTAAAATGATCTGTAAATGTGATTATGGAGTCTCTCCTGGGATTCACTGAGACATGTGACAGGTCTACCAAAGCAGGATGCTATGCAGTGAATATTTGTATACTCCTTTCCCTCACAAATTTTTACATTGAGATCCTAATCCCCAAGGTTATGGTGTTAGGATGTGAAGTCTGTCTTTTGGAGGTAATTAGGTCATGAGAGTGGAGCCATCATGAGTGAGATTATTGCCCTTATATAAAGAGACATGACATGTTCAGCTCTCAACCATATAAAGACATAATGAGAATGCATGTGTCTGTGAAATCTGATATCAGGCCTTCAACACATGCAGGATCTACCACCACCTTGATCTTAGACTTCCCAGACTTTAGAACTGTGAGAAATTAAATTTTTTTAAGTCAACTAGTCTATGGTATATTTGTTTTAGCAGCTCTAATTGACTAATAGACAAGGAAAGGCATATATCCTGATCTTCAAAAGAGGGGAACAATGAGACTAGACATCTAAGCACCAAACTGTAGGAAAACTAAACTAAAATGTAATTAAATGGCAGTAATTGCTAGTAGTTAGTCTGGATTCTCCAGGAACAACTCACATCACACTAGAATTTTTGAAAAATTGAACGCTTAAATAGAAAGGCATAGAAAGAGTGTTTCTATTTCAGTGAAACATTTGGAAAAGCTTTCCCATGATATAATTTCTTGATAAGATAAAAAACTGCTTGAAATAACTGCTTGAAAATAACTGCTTAATAACTGCTTGAAAATCATATCTAAAGTGTTTATTAATTGTCATTATGTACCTTGAAGGTGATTTGTAATGGTATAAAAATTAGGTTTCATAGATAGATTTCACCTGGTCAGTGATTTAACTGGGAATTCTAGAATTTATACTGAATAAATTAATGGATAAACAAGAAAACTAGGAGGGAGTATTAATGTGTTGGGTTCTCCAAAATCAATTTTTTGACTTGTAAGAACAAAAGTTAAGATTCTTTAGGATGAACTGTGTTTAAGAGAAAAAAATAAAAAACTTTGCATTTAGAAGCAAATAAAATTTATTTGTCCAAATACATAATAGGGAGACTTGAGTTTACAGTAATCTCTGAAAAAATGACTTGAATAATATAGTTGAAAGATGAGTACAAAGTTGGAATAATCAGATAAGCATGATGACTGTATTATGGAATTTAATAATCTTAAAGAAGAATTGATTGTTACAAAAGTTTATTTTTAAACTGAGTGCAGTGATGCATGCCTGTAATCCCTGTGATTTGGGAGGCTGAGGCAGGAGGAACACAAGTTTGAGACTAGCCTCAGCAGTTTAGGGAGGTCCTAAGCAACTTAGCAAGACATTGCCTCAAAATAAAATGAAAAGTGTTGGGGATGTTGTGGCTCAGTATAAGTGCCCGGAGTTTAATCCTCAATACCTCCCAAAAGAGTTTATTTTTTAAAAAAATGTCAAATACTGATATTAGGGACTTTTCTATAGGAACTATATTACAGACAGTTAGTTAGGTTTCTTAAGTCTTCCTATAAGAACATATCAACTTATGGAGAAGAGTTACAGCTTTACTAAGAGGAGCCTGAGCTCTAGATTCTGAAGACTCTGTGTGTGTGTGTGTGTGTGTGTGTGTGTGTGTGTGTGAGAGAGAGAGAGAGAGAGAGAGAGAGAGAGAGAGAGAGAGAGAGAGAGAGAGATAGAATGATGTGTTACCGTAGGAAGAAAAACCAGGTGGAAAAAAATTTAATGTTTGTGAGGGAATAGAGAACAACTTTTTTTTTTTGCAAATTTTAGAGGGTGAGATTTTCCACTAGCCTCTCTGTGTATCTTTGATCTTCTGCCATCCCTCTCTTTTGCTGCTAGGGCACGACTAAACTACAAAATGGTGTGTACTGTAATAGAGAGGGATGGTAAAGGATATTAGATGGAGAGCAATGAGCTAGTTCATGCTAATTGTGGTAAATATGTGCTCCATGATCTCAGAGTTAACTGCATTTAAAATTGAAATGTGTGTTAAACAAAGTAAATTTAAAAATGGATATAAGTTCAGTTTCAAGCAGGAGATAAAGTAAAATTCAGACATTATAGACAAAGATAGTCGGGGGAGAAGGGAAGGATTCCCAACGGTGGGTTTACCCTGTCTTGAGGTCTGTCCCTAGAGACCTCTATTACTACTGTGTATAGAGATTTGTTCTCCTTCCTTACTTTCTGAAAACTGGGATTTTATCCTAGTCTGTCTTTAAACCTGTTTATATCTCTATTGGATGAAATTCAAAAGTGGCAGATTTCAACTCAACCCCAAGGAAGAAGTTTACAAAAGTAATCACTAGCATCTAATGGTATAATGAATCACTCATTGTTTATATTTATTCAAGCCTAGTACACTTGTTGAAATGAAGGCTGTTGTAGAAGGTATTCTTAGATTTTAAGAGATACTCCCTAGATTTAATTAAGAGTTTGTAGATTATTAAGTGCAAATGTCTTGGAATTCAACACTCAACACTCACAACATAGTAGGAATTCTGTTTTGGATTCAGGTAGTATTGCTGTAAGACGTTGATAACAATTTGTCAGACTTTGACCTTGCTTCAACTTCATTTGCAAAATTCTGCAGTTTTATGTCTCTTATTGCCCTGATCTTCAATCAATAAGGATTACTGAATAGGACAGATACAAAAGATCAGAAAGATTTTTTCATAAGAAACAGCATTTATTCAAGGAATAATAATTAAATATAGCCAAGGTTCTTCAAGGACTTGTTGGTTTATTATTTTATATTTTTTTCTATGGAAAAGTGAGCTTCTGAACAACTTTCTTAATGTTCATTAAGGACAAACACAGACTTAGAAAATGCCTTGGTTAAATTAGCTCAGTCTTTTACCTCTTGGCTGACAAACATTCTTTTGGAATATTTATATATGATATAGATAACTTTTGTTCTTCTTAATTTTTCCCCCTTCCAGTTTTTGGTTCTTAGTGTAGTTTTGGAAACCCTTTGTGATTCTGCAGTGAATTGACATGTTATTAAAGGCTGTGAAGATTCACTTAGATCTTATTTTAATTCACAACAATGTCCTCTACTTTTGTCCCTGAGATGAAAGAAGAAAGTAATGTTAGCAATCTTTTTTTTTTTGCATTTTTTTTATTGGTTGTTCAAAACATTTCAAAGCTCATGACATATCATCTTTCATACATTTGATTCAAGTGGGTTATGAACTCCCATTTTTGCCCCAAATACAAGTTGCAGAATCACATTGGTTACACATCCACATTTTTACATAATGCCATATTAATGACTGTTGTATTCTGCTACCTTTCCTATCCCCTACTATCCCCCCTCCCCTTCCCTCTCATCTTCCCTCTCTATCCCATCTGCTGTTGTTTAATTCTCTCCCTTGTTTTTTTTTTCCCCCTTTCCCCTCACAAACTCTTATATGTAATTTTGTGTAACAAGGAGGGTCTCCTTCCATTTCCATACAGTTTCCCTTCTCTCTCCCTTTCTCTCCCCCCACTCGTCTCTGTTTAATGTTAATCTTTTCCTCATGCTCTTCTTCCCTGTTCTTTTCTTAGTTGCTCTCTTTATATCAAAGAAGACATTTGGCATTTGTTTTTTAAGGATTGGCTAGCTTCACTTAGCATAATCTGCTCTAATGCCATCCATTTCCCTGCAAAATCCATGATTTTGTCGTTTTTTAGTGCTGAGTAATACTCCATTGTGTATAAATGCCACATTTTTTTTATCCATTCATCTATTGAAGGACATCTAGGTTGATTCCAGAGTCTAGCTATTGTGAATTGTGCTGCTATGATCATTGATGTGGCAGTATCCCTGTAGTATGCTCTTTTAAGGTCCTCAGGGAATAGACTGAGAAGGGCGATAGCTGGGTCAAATGGTGGTTCCATTCCCAGCTTTCCCAGGAATCTCCATACTGCTTTCCATATTGGCCACACCAATTTGCAGTCCCACCAGCAATGTACAAGTGTACCCTTTT
>NW_025999862.1:5082753-5099805 GCF_001458135.2 Marmota marmota marmota
GGCGGGGGCATTCGGTGCCAGGCGGGCGGGGGGGGCGTTGGCAGTGGGAGCAGGGCTGCCAGCAGAGCCGGGATGGGGATGGCGGGTGCCGTCTGCCGGGTCGGGCGGGGACCCTTCTCGCCGCACCGGGCGCTGGGGGCCACTTGCAGAGCCGGGCAGGCGGAGGCCGTGTGACTGGACCTCTGCGCCGCGTGGTCAAGATTCACTCGTCTGGGACAAACTGTCACCTCTAATAAACTTACTAATTACCGGCAGGTCTCCTTTCAGCGGAATTTTGCTAGAAGTTCCTCAGTAGGTAGAATTTAGGTGTATTAATGGGTCTTTCTGATCCCGTTAATGTGGAGATACTGAAAGTGCGCTTCCTCGCCGGCCGCCATGTTGGATCCCCCCAATGTTAGCAATCTTAATTTCAATGTAGGATAGTACCTGTTATAAGTAGGGTAACAAATAAAGCCCTTTGTGAGCCCTCATTTGATAGAACCCTAAGGTCATACATTGAAAGACATATCTTGTTGCATAGTTTGGCTCTGGGCTATGCATTAAGGTTACCAGAAGAATATCCCATCTGTCAATTTAGATTTGCGTGTGTTAGAGAGAATCAAAGTGGTAGGTGGAATGATGGAAAACCGAACCAAAACAAAAAGCAAACCAAACAAAAACATTTCAATCCTAGAACTGCATTTGAGAGAAAACATTTGGCAATAGTGTTTGAATCCTTTCTTGAAGCACATTTTCTATATTATAGCTGAATAGCTGAGAAAAAGAGATCATGTTTCTACTTTTAGAAAGGAAATAAAATCAGTGAAGAGAGAAGCAAGTAATTAACAGGATAAATTATAAGATGTTGTGACTTTACATTTTGTATATTATATGATAATAGTAATTCATACTTTCATTTGAAAAGAAATTAAAATAAGTTTTCAACTTAATACAATTTGAATAATTATTTTTTCAAAGCAAAAAGGCTTTTACAAAGTAAAGGAATAGTAGGCACTTTTTGTAAGTGACTTATGATAAAGTTAAGCATAGACTTAGGACAAGGCCATAGTTGACAGTCTTGAAGCAGGGGAAGGGGGTTCTCATCAAGCATTTTGGATTATGTTCAATAAAGGAATTATATAGAACTGTGTTACATTTTAGAAAATGTGCTCCCTGTGATCAATAATGCCAGTGTTTTAAAATAAAAGTCAACATTTACTATAATTTTAAGTAGATGAATATATATATTTATACATTATAGTTATTTAAAAATATGGTTAGCTGGGCACAGTGGCACACGCCTATAATCTCAGTGGCTTGGGAGGCTGAGACAGGAGGATCTCGAGTTCATAGCCAGCCTCAGCAACAGCAAGGTGCTAAGCAACTCAGTGAGACCCTGTCTCTAAATAAAATACAAAATAGGGCTGGGGATGTGGCTCAGTGGTTGAGTGTACCTGAGTTCAATCCCTGGTGCAAAAAAAAAGAAAAAAAAAAAAGAAAAAATGTTTAGAGTAACCCTAGGATGCTTAATATATAAATTGTCTTTTTTTCCCCGCTTCAAATTTCTTATTATAATTGACTGGAAAATGGTTTGATACTATACATGAAGTGATAGTATACATTAGTGTTTGTAATAGTATAGTAAATCCTGAAGCATATAATTGTACTGAAATGCTTTTATATATTATTAAATTTGTCATAATCAGTCGGTTTGAGACTTTCAATATAATTATCTTTGTTTTTAATATTAAATTTTGCTGAAGACACATGAGAGAATTATTATATTTGAAATTCACTATCTTGATTATGAACAGATACTATGTTAAGTCACTAGGGACAGCTTTTTGGAAGATTCATATTACTCTCAAGAATATTTCAAATATCCACTTTTTGTATTAATAGTGGCATGTAATCATGTGGCATCATATCTGAAGAGTCTTAAGGCTTATAGACTCTACAATATTTGCCTCTATTTAAGATATTCATTTAAGATATTAATTTAAGAATTAGAGTATTTCAAGAGCCAATGAGGATGCTTCTTTGTTTTTTATCTCTCTCTTTTACTACATGTGTATAAGGTGAATAGTTTTGGAAAGGCATTGGTGAAGCACTGATCTTTTCACTTACACATGGGTGTAGTAGAGATTGTGAATGTCTTTGAGTATACACAATAGTTCATCTATAGATACAAGGGAAGGATCCAGTAGACGGGGAGAGGTTGATAACAAAGAGGTGATGGTTTTATGGAATGAGGCCAGGGAGAGATGAAAAATGGAGGAGAATGGGTAAGACTATCAGGGCAGGGAATTTGGAGAGAACATGGGCTCTCCCCTGAGGTTCTGATATATTCTTTAGGTGTGAAAGACAGGTATAGGAAAGAGAATAATTCTTCTTCCTAGAATCATTAAGATTGAGAGAATAATTTAAGGGATTTATTCTGTATAAGAGAGACACTATGAAAATATGTGCTCATCTATCTATCTAACCATCCATCCGTCTGTCCACTTATAGCCAATTAATCAACTAAAAAGAAATGATCTTCCCTATGTCTATAATAAGAAACATTAAAACTAAAGTAAATATGATACTTTCTATTTACTTTTTGTTTTTATTTCTATGGGTTTCATAGGGAATATCAGGATATTTTCTGGGGAAAGAATTTTATGCTCTCTTAGCCTGAAATTATGGAAGAAAATAGGTAGAAGATAAGTGGAAAGGTTTTCCATTGATAGATACATGTTTCTGTGGGTTATTAGTTTTTTGTTTTAAAAATGGGTCAAGTTATATTTAGGAGAGATTTTTTTCTCTTTATTTCTGTGGATCTTCAGTAAATGCTTTCTGGTTGATTACTGATGTAGGTTCATATTCATTTGTGGGCTTAGTGATTTGGGTAATAGTTTTAATGACTAATATGTTAATGTGAATGTTAATGTGAATATGTTATGATATGCCACCTATTATCACTTGATTATATGTTTAAGAACATATACACTTTTATGCAAAATATCTCAAAATTGATTCTTAAGGATAATGTTAATGCCTTTAAAGCCATTCTTTAAATGACTTATAATAATAATTATTATTTTAAAATTTGTCTTGTCTAAATATCAATGCCTTCTCAGGGCTTCTCATTTTTTATAGCTATGCTAAATCATATCAGAAAATAAATTTCCCCTAATGTTCTTTCACAATCAAGATCCTCAAATAAGTGACCTCCACAATAAGTAGAGACATAACACATCTTACAAAGTTTTGCCTGGCTTCTCATCTAAGTCATCATTATAAGAAAAGGCAAAATATATGTGTGAGCTGCTTCAGCACTATGATTTTGTGGAAGTCAAAGTATCTGCATGCTGTAAGATGTCTCACAAGTTGGCACTTATTTTTAACACATATAAATGCATTTGTTGAGTTTTTAATTTAGTCATGAATTTATGAGTGTAGATTAATTTGTGAGGGCATCTAAGCCCAGATAACATGATCTCAGAGAACAGTTGGGGAATATCTGACACAATTGTGAGCTATAGATGATGTCTGGAAGAGATGCCAAATACAGGTTTCAACTGATTCCTAATTTTCATTTATGCTTGTCTTTAGAAAATATTTTTCTTAACTAATGAGCATTATTTTGTATACTTGTGCACAGGCAATATGTCAGCTGAATCACCAATCACACTGAATATTGATCCTCAGGATCTTCAGGTCCAAACATTTACTGTAGAGAAGTTGCTGGAGCCTCTCATAATTCAGGTACTAATATCATGGAAATTATAATGTGCAACAATGGTAGAAGAACTAAAAACATGAAAACTAATGAGCCAAAGAAAGATTTGATTTTTATATAAGAATATGACATCTAAAATTCTTTTAATAAAGTGGTATTAAAATGTATAAAGGGATGTATTTAATTATAATAATACAATTCTGAATATTTTCCCCAGATGATCTTTTAACAGCAACAGCAGCATGAGTGTGTATATATAATTTTCAAAGTAACCATCTATAAATTATCTTGTTTGATAGTCATAAAAATGGAGTGAGATAGGTAGTGTGGTTAAAGCCACCTTTCGTATATAATTTCAGTGACTTGCTCAGAGACACGATGGCTCATTTGTCAAATAGAAACTATCTTTAAAATATCAAAATGCATGATAAAAGCAGCTGCTTAAAGGAATTCTTTGATAAAGTCTTTCATAAAGTGAATAATCCTTTGATAATATACATAGTGATTCTCTGACTTACCCAGATTTTGTGTATTGGATTTTCTTAAAGCAGAGTTGAAGAAATTTATACAATGATATAGATATAACTTTTTTATGCTTAACCCAAAATTTGTGAGGGAACTCCCTTTACACTTATGCTATACATATTAAATAACTTTTTCTGTGGACTCAATACACTCAAAGTTTACCTGTGTGTGAAACTACACTGATTTTTACCTCTGGCCATTTTAAAATGTTCTGCTTATTTTTTCTGTGAGATAAATAGTAGAGAGGGAGGTACACATTTTTACTTAGCATGAGTTGACATTTACTACAAATCATGAGCTCTGCTGAAGATAGTTTAATTATCCACTTTGGCAGGCTAAAATACTAATATCTGGTATGAAATTGATACTAGATGACTATGGAGACACCACCATTAAAATCTCTTGTCTTGGCTACCTGTGGAATAGTTTTATGTTAAAAAAAGGAAAAAAGAAAAAAGTAACTTACTGTTTTTCTGATAAAGATCACTGAAAGAATTGTAAAAGCCAGCCAGGCAGCCAATCAACTAATCATCCAATCAACCAACAAAAAATCCATTTGGGGAAAAAAGAGCAAATTAAAAAAAACACTCAATTTTACCATTAAGAGATAAACATTAACATTTTGATACATGTAGTCCCCATACCCCCTTCACTAGGTATGGAATGCAGGGCCTCACACCACACAGGCTAGACAAATGTTCTACCACTGGCATACATTCTCTATCTGTATTTTCTTCTAATATGGTAAAATTATGGGTGATTTTTATACCCATAGTTTCTTACTACTTTTAAATATAAATAATATATATTCTTTGACTATATATACATAAAGAATACACATATAAACAAGGTGGAGAGAGTGCATTATATGTAGACTTTCCTCTGAGTAACCCTTATTTGTTCTGCAACAATGAGACATTTCAGTTGGTCACATAAGACTTGCAAAACACAAAGGATGCTGACACGTTGTTGTTTATGAATGGAGAAAGTATTGTGGAGAAACTACTTAAATCTTGACAGAATCTAACAAATGTTATGTCTTAGTAAGATACATTGCTATAGCAGTCAATACAAATCCACATTAAGGGTTATGCTGGTCACAGTGTGTGTGTGTGTGTGTGTGTGTGTGTGTGTTTTCTGGCATGTTCTAAAACTATTAAAACCATCTCACCAACCATTTATTGATTCCATCTAGAAAATTAAAAGGGGGTAATTGACCTAAAGTGATTTTATTTGATTGGAAAGAAATGTAACTTAAAAATGTGATTATGTTAATTTTAGATTTTGATATAGCACCTAGTGATGATCAGCAAGTAGATGAGTCAGGGAAAGGGAATTCAGTACGTATTATATGACAGATAGTTCTCAGTTAATGTTAATGTAATACTAATTTTATATACCTTGATTGTTGAGAGTGTTTTTGAAAATGTTTATTGATTTATTAAGAATTGTTTGGCATATTACTTCATCAATATCCCAGTTACAAATCAGTTTGTAGGTCTTAGCAATATTCAAGTCATATGAAATTAAAAATATTAATTATCTATAAAATGTCTACTATGTGCAAGAACTTGCTATTGAAGCAGAATTCTAATATGACAAAATTATGACTATACACTTGATTTTCATTATAATGTATTCTCTATAAAAACAATGCATTTTAAAGTTAAAGAGTTATTATTTAAAAGTAACTGATGTTATTGAATTTGATGCTCAGCCTTGTTTTATCTGTCACTTTGATCATGAGTCACTAGTTAAGACAAGTAAAAGATTCCATTATAAATTATATTAAAGGTGATTTTTAAGGGTAACATTGTGCTAAGTGTTTTATATTAATTTTCAAAGTGTTATTTTTATTTTAAAATATTTAATTGATAAAATTGTATGTATATATTCAAGGGGTACAGAATGATGATTTATGTATATATTATTTAATGATTACCATGGTCAAAGTAATGAACACATCCATCACAATCCATAATTACCATTTTGTATATGTGTGCTGTTGGCACTTAAAAATACTCTTTTATCATATTTTGAGTATATAATACAGTATTTTTAACTATAGTTATCATGCTGTACATTAGATCCTCAGAATTTACTTATCCTCTAACTGAAAGTTTGTACCCTTTAACCAACATTTTTTCACCTCCTATATCCTACTACTTGCCAGTGCCTGGAAGCCACCATTTTACTCTCTGCTTTTATGATTTCACATATTAATGAGATTATATAGTGTTTGTCCTTCTATGTCTGTCTTATATCACTTAACATAATGTCTCCAGGTATATTCATGTTGGCAAATGGCAAGATTTCCTTTTTAAAAAATGACTTAATGCAATACATGCAAATATCACATTTTATTTATTAATTCACTTGCCAAATGGACTCTTAGGTTGTTTCCACACCTTGGCTATGATTCCAAAGATTGTTTAATTTGAATTGATATAGTGTTTATTTTATGTATATGGTATAATCTCTAATTACACTGGAAAACATTCCAGCAAAGATTCATGATCTTTAAGTTCATAATGCCACTAGATAAAGTTATCAATTTAGTAGCCCCATTAAAAAAAGCCCACCTTTGGCTGGAGTTGTGGCTCAGTGGCAGAGTGTTTGCCTCACACATATGAGGCACTGAGTTAGATCCTCAGTACCACATAAAAAAATAAACAAGAAGAGATCCAAGATGATGGGCCAGAGGGAGGAAGCATTCTGTGTTGCTCCATGACCTGGGACTCAAGTTGTGAGAATACTGCTTCTCTGCAAGCAAAATTCCTGCTCCCGTGTGGGATCATGGCCACTGTGCCCCTCCAGGGCTCCAGGCCTCAGCATCAGAGTAGGTCTCCCAACTACTTGCCCATGCAGGACTATAGGGTACCAGAGCAGCACCATCAGCACCCATGCAGAACTTTTCGGCACCCACCAGAGCATAAATCACAGATGCAGCTCTCACGCAGACATCTGGCAGCTTCCCATATTCAGGAACTCTGGCCGCCACTCCTGTGTGGACCCCCAGGTACCAACGTGGGGCTCCCTGGTCACCGCCATCTTGGGACTCTGCAGCAGAGGAGATAGCCCCCTATGTGCGGTAGTCTTCCTGCACCCAAGAACCTCACACAGGCTCTGAAGTTAGCCGACAGCCATACTGCACGAGCTAGTCTCTGAACTCATCCTCCAACGCCATCACTTGGCTCCCCCCAAACAACCTGACAGCCTACTGCTGAAAGCAGGTGCCTCCATATTGGGCCACCTTCATCATCATCTTCAGTGGGGGGCAAATCCCAGTTTTGGAACTCTGGCTGGCCAGGTATCCAGTTTTTAACTCCCTCCTCTCCCCAGCAGCCGCTACCCTGGCACAGTGACACCCTGGTTAACTTCACCACCCTGAGGGTAGAGATACCAGATAACAACAGACAACCCCACCTCTTGGATGAGAAGGGAAGCAGGAAAAACACAGATTTCCAACCAAAACAATTCTGTTTCTATCTTCAAGATTTTTTCCCCCTCTTCTGCTCTATTATTCTGCCCTCACATCCCCAACATAAGTGAAACCAAGTACCAATTAGGATTTTAAGGACTGGGATGTCTGAATAGTATATTACAGCTGTGTTGTGTGTGTGTTTATATATATACTTTTATCCCACCAATATCTACTATTCTAACATTATTTTTCTCAATATATATGTGTTTGTTTTATGTACTCTACTGTCTTCCCACTTACTTTTCTATCCCAAATTGCTTTATCTCCTTTCTCCTGCTACTAATCTTCCTTTTTAGATTTCTCTTTCATACTTCTTAAGATATAACAACTCTATATCCTCACCATATCCTCCTACTCCTCACTCCCTGGTTCTTTGTCCACCATCAGAAACTGTAAACTCTTTTACAAACCTACTGAATATATTGTAGATAATAATTGAATTCACCATTTCTGTACATTGTGACCAAACTGTAAATGTCTTAATAGCAAACATTTATTTTTAGGGTATATGATGTTTGTACTGGAATCTGATAACATTGTCATTCACCTCAAAGGAGAGGTATTGGATCTGTGCAGGAGTGCTATAAGCCTATAGGGTAAAAACAGTAACACCTTGGATCCACAGTGCTAGAAGGGAAGACACACAAGCAATATGAAAAGACAAGGGAAGAAAGTGCCCTAAACATATCAAGACACCACATTATTAGAATCCATGGCCAGCACAGCAGAAGAAATTACAGAGAAGGAGTTCAGGATGTACACAATTAAAATGTTCTGCAAATTAAAGGATGATATAAGAGAGCAAATACAGGCAGCAAAAGATCATTTTGACAAAGAGCTACATAAACAAATACAGGAAGCAAAAGATTACTTCAATAGGAAGATAGGAGTGCTAAAAAACAAACAAACAAACAAACAAAAACAAAACCAAACAAACAGAAATCCTTGAAATGAAAGAAACAATAAACCAAAATTAAAAGCTCAATTGAAAGCATCACCAACAAATTAGACCACTTGGAAGTCAGGACTTCGGACAATGAAGACAAAATATATAATCTTGAAAAGAATGTAGACAACACAGTGAAAATGGTAAGAAACCATGAGCAGAACATTCAATAAATATGGAATATTATAAAAAGACCAAATTTAAGAGTTATTGGGATGGAGGAGAGAATAGAGTTCCAAACCAAAAGAATGAGCAATCCATTCAATGAAATAATGTCAGAAAAATTTTCAAACATGAAGAAAGAACTGGAAAACCAAATTCAAGAGGTTTATAGGATGCCAAAGAGCCACAACCAAGTCATATTATAATAAAATGCCTAAAATACAGAATAAGGAGAGAATATTAAAAGCCACAAGAGAAAGGAATCACATTACATATAGGGGGAAACCAATTAGATTCTGTGCAGAGTTTTTAAACCCAGACCCTGAAAGCTAGAAGATCCTGGAACAACATATATCAAGCTCTGAAAGAAAATGGATGCCAACCAAGAATCTTATATCCAGCAAAATTAAGCTTTAGATTTGATGATGAAATAAAAACCTTCCATGATAAACAAAAGTTAAAAGAATTTATAACTTGAAAGCCTGCATTACAGAACATCTTTTGCAAAATATTCCATGAAGAGGAATTGACAAACAACAATGAAAATCAGCAAAGGGAGGTATTAAACTAAAGGAAAAACTAATCAAAGGAGAAATCAAATCAAGTAAAATATCAAAAAACTCCCATACTGGCTGGGAATACAAATCATGTCTCAATAATAACCCTGAATATTAATGGCCTAAACTCACCATAGACTGGAAGATTGGATTAAAAAGAAAGACCCAACAATATGCTGCCTCCAAGAGATTTATCTCATAGGAAAAGACATCCACAGACTGAAGGTGAAAGGTTGGGAAAAATCATACCACTCACATGAATTGTGGAAGCAAGCAGGGATCTCCATTCTCATATCAAATTAAGTAGACTTCAAGTCAAAGTTAATCAAAAGGAATAAAGAAGGACATTTCATACTGCTTAAGGGAACAAGACATAACAACAAGTCAACAAGACATAACAGTAATAAATATATATGTCCCAAACAATGGAGAGTCTATGTTCATCAAACATATTCTTCTCAAGTTCAAGAGTCAAATAGACCACAGCACAACAATTCTGGGTGACTTTAACACAGCTCTTTCACCACTGGATAGATCATCCAAACAAAAGCTGAATAAAGAAACTATAGAACTCAATAATACAATCAATAACTTAGACTTAACTGAAATATATAGAATATTTTATCCTTCAGTGAAAGAATACACTTTCTTCTCAGCAGCACATGAATCCTTCTCTAAAATAGACCATATATTATGCCACAAAGCAACTCTTAGCAAATAAAAAAGTAGAGGTACTACCCTGAATTCTATCAGATCATAATGGAATGAAATTAGAAGTCAAAATAAAAGCTACTCCAGTGTAACTGATGTAATTCTGCAATCTGTATATGGGGTAAAAATGGGAGTTCATAACCCACTTGAATCAAAGTGTGAAATATGATATATCAAGAAATTTGTGATGTTTTGAACAACCAACAATAAAAAATTAAAAAAAATAAATGATAAAGATCCATTGACAACTAAAAAAAAGTAAAAGCTACTCCAACACCTGGAGACTAAATAATATATTTATTTAGTAATAAATATGCTACTGAATGAACAATGGGTTGCAAAAGACATCAAGGACATCAAGGAGGTGATTAAAAAATTCTTAGAGGTGAATGAGAACACAGATATAACATATTGAAATCTCTGGGACACTATGATGGCAGTACTAAGAGGAAAGTTCATTGCATGGAGTTCATTTCTTAAAAGAAGAAAAAGTCAACAAATAAATGACTTAATATTACATTTCAAAGCCCTAGAAAAAGAAGAACAAATCAACACCAAAATCAGTAGAAGACAGGTAATAATTAAAATCAGAGCTGAAATCAATGAAATTGAAACAAAAGAAACAATTGAAGAAACTGACAAAACAAAAAGTTGTTTCTTTGAAAAAATAAATAAATTGACAGACCCTTAGCCATGCTAATGAAGAGAAGGAGAGAGGAAACTCAAATTACTAACATCCATGATGAAAAAGAAAATATCACAACAGACACTACAGAAATACAGAAGATAATTAAATTATTTTGAAAACATGTACTCCAATAGAATAAAAAATATAGAAGGCATTGACAAATTTCTAGAGTCATATAATTTTCCAAGATTGAATCAGGATGATATACAGAATTTAAACAGATCAATTTCAAGTGACAAAATAGCAGACTCCATCAAAAGTCTACCAAACAAGAAAAGCCCAGAACCAGATGGATACACAGCCAAGTTCTACAAGACCTTTAAAGAAGAACTAATACCAAAACTTTCCAATTTATTTCAGGAAATAGAAAAAGAGGGAGCACTTCCAAACTCATTCTCTGAGGCCAATATCACCCTGATTCCAAAATCAGGCAAAGACACATCAAAGAAATAAAACTTCAGACTAATGTCTGTAATGAACATAGATGCAAAAACTCAATAAAATTCTGGCAAATTGAATATAAAAACATATCAAAAAGATAGTGCATTCACCATCAAGTGGGATTCATCCCAGGGATGCACAGTTGGTTCAACATATGGAAGTCAATAAATGTTATTCATCACATCAATAGACTTAAAGATAAAAACCATATGATCATCTCAATAGACACAGGAAAAAACATTAGATAAAATAGAGCACCCCATTCATGTTCAAAACACTAGAAAAACTAGGGATAACAGGAATATATCTCAACATTGTAAAAGCTATCTATGCTAAGGCCTAGGCCAACATTATTCTAAAATTGAAATAATTTAGACAAATTGAAAGCATCCCCTCTAAAAGCTGGAACAAGACAGGGATGCCCTCTTTCACCACTTCTATTCAACATAGTTCTTGAAACACTGGCCAAAGCAATTAGATAAAAGAAATTGAAGGGATATAGATAGGAAAAAAGAAATCAAATAAGCACTATTTGCTGATGATATGATTCTATACCTAGAAGACTCAAAAAATTCCACCAGAAAACTTCTAGAACTAGTAAATTCAGCAAAGTAGCAGGATATAAAATCAACACCCATAAATAAAAGGCATTTCTGTATATCAGTGACAAATCCTCTGAAAGGGAAATGAGGAAAACTACTCCATTTACAATAGCCTCAAAAAATTAAAATACTTGGGCATCAACCAAACAAAAGAGGTAAAAGACCTCTACAATTAAAACTACAGAATGCTAAAGAAAGAAATTAAAGAATACCTTAAAAGTTGGAAAGATCTCCCTTGTTCTTGGATAGGCAGAATTAATATTATCAAAATGACCATACCACCAAAAGCACTATACAGATTTAATGCAATTTCAATCAAAATCCCAATGACATTCCTCATAGAAATAGAAAAAGCAGTCATGAAATTCATCTGGAAAAATAAGAGACCCAGAATAGCTAAAGAAATCCTTAGCAAGAAGTGTGAAGCAGGTGGCATCACTTCCCTATACCAGACCTTAAACTATACTACAGAGCAATAGTAACAAAAACAGCATGGTATTGGCACCAAATTAGACAGGTACACCAATGGTACAGAATAGAGGACACAGAGACTAACCCACATAATTACATTATCTTATATTAGACAAAAGCATCAAAAATATACATTAGAGAAAAGATAGTTTGAACAAATGGTGCTGTGAAAACTGGAAATCCATATGCAACAAAATGAAATTAAACCCCTATCTCTCACTATGCACAAAATTCAACTCAATGTGGATCAAGGACCTAGGGATTAAAACAGAGATTCTGTGTCTAATAGAAGAAAAAGTAGGCCCAAATCTCCATCATGTTGGGTTAGGCCCATACTTCCTTAACAAGACTTCTATACCACAAGAATTAAAATCAAGAATTAATAAATGGGATGGATTCAAACTAAAAAGCTTCTTCTCAGCTAAAGAAAAAAATCCCTGAGATGAATAGAAAGCCTACAGCTTGGGAGCAAATTTTTACCACTTGTACATGAGATAGAGCACTAATCTCTAGGGTATATAAAGAACTCAAAAAGCTAAAGTAAAAAAAAAATAACCCAATCAATAAATGGGCCAAGGAACTGAACAGACACTTCTCAGAAGGTAATATACAATCAATCAACAAATATATGAAAGACTGTTCAATATCTCTAGCAATTAGAGAAATTTGAATCAAAACTATTCAAAGATATCATCTCATTCCAGTCAGAATGGCAGCTATTATGATACAAACAACAATAAATGTTGGCGAGGATGTGGCGAAAAAGGCACGATCATACATTGCTGGTGTGACTGCAAAATGGAGCAGCCAAAATGGAAAGCAGTAGGAGATTTCTTGGAAAACTGGGAATAGAACCACCTTTTGATCCAGCTGTCCCACTCCTCTATCTATACTCAAAGGACTTAAAAACAGCATATTACAGGGACACAGCCACATCAATGTTTATTGCAGCATAATTCACAATAGCTAAACTGTGGAACCAACCTAGATGCCCTTCAGTAGATGAATGGATAAAGAAAATTTGGTATATATACACAATGGAATATTAGTCAACAATAAAAGAGAATAAAATCATGGCATTTGCAGGTAAATGGATGGAGTTGGAGAATATAATACTGAATGAAGTTAGCCAATGCCAAAAAACCAAATGCTGAATGTTTTCTATGATATAAGGTGGCTGATTCATAGTGGGATTGGGAGGGGGAGCATGGAAAGATCAGACAAACCATAGATAGGGCAAAGGGAAGGGAGAGCGAGGGAGGGGGCAAAGGGGTAAAAAAAGATGGTGGAATGATATGGACATCACTACCCTAAGTACATGTATGAAGAAGACACGAATGGTGTGAAAATTCTTTGTATACAAGCAGAGATATGAAAAATTGTGCTCTCTCTATATAATATGAATTGTAATGCATTCTGCTGTCATATATAACAAATTAGAATAGAAAATTAAATAAATAAAATAAAGATATAAAAAATGCCCAACTTTCCTCATTGCTTATCTTTAAGTTGTATTCCTTTGCTTTCAAGTTTCCACAGATGATATTCTTATCATCTCTCTATATAACTCAGAGTCAAAATTAATTTTAATTTTTAGAGTAATTGGTCATAGATACTATTATGTCACTCTAACTTCTAAATTCATTTATTCATAAATCTTTATCTGCTCTTTTTATAGTTACCAGAGTCTTCCCTACTGAACCTGATTTATCTTTAATCTATTTTTTTTCCTCTTGGGCACAGGTAAATCACTAGGTCATTTTGCAGTGATGTTCAGCCTGGGATATAGTTCAATCATTCGCTTTCATTTTCTCTGTGTGATAACTTGTACAGTTGCATCCCTCTGTAATAAATTCCTCCAATGAATCAGAAATAATTTTTTTCTCAGCAATTACATTTTTATGATTGCAACTGTAGGCATCTGCACTTTATCACTTTCAAGATCCAAGTTTGGCAGTTTAATGCAGAAAGTCTTGTTATGCAGAATTATGCTTAAAAAATTTACATCTCTATGTTGTTTACTCCTGAAGGGGATATGAACTGCTAGATCATGCTACAATCACTACATAATAGAACTATCAATAATTTTATTTGCCACAAAATATAATTTTCTATATGTCAGATTCATGTGAGTTAAAGAGTTGACTCACTTATTCATGCGAGTTAAAGAATTGACTTACCCAGAATCCCTTAAAAAATCCTTATAATGGGTTATCTCTTTTAAAGTTTTTATGGGGCACAGGTTCAAATGTATTTTATGATATAAATATATCCCATGGTTTTAAAAGATAAATATAGAGTTAGATCAGTAGCAATAAACATTACTTCTCTGGCCTTTGTTCATTTTACATCACCTCTTGGCCCTTTCTTCATTTCTACCTCCATACTGTCTTCCAAAAAAACTATTTTTCTGGAAGTCCCCCTAGAGATAGCTTTTTTTAAAAAAAATCTATATTTATTTATTTATTGTTATGTGGTGCTGAGTTTCACACATGGTAGGCATGTGCCCTACCACTGAGGTAAAACTCCAGCCCTAGAGATAGCTTTTATATACTCTATAATAAAAATTTAAAAAATTTTATTATATAGACATAATAAATAATTTTATTTATAATTTATATATAATTTTAATCATTGGCTCAAATTTAAGAATATCTGTTAACCCCTGCATCAGTTGGCATAAGGTTAGCATAAGGAAGGTTGTGTTGTGATAAGAAGACAATCTTCAAATCTGAGAACAATAAAAATTTACTTCCTATTTAAACTATAGGTCCATTGTGAGTTGGCTGGGGCCTGCTCAGTACAGGCGCACGGAGACCTAGGCTAACTTGAACTCCATTTCAGTATGTAGTTTCACTGTCACTGCAATAGGGGTGTTATCATTGTAGGGGAGAGAAAAATTCCTTCTACTCCCTCCCCCTTAGTTCTTATTTGGTCTCTTTGACTAGATCTAGAAACCCAATTAGGATAACAGTTAATTAATAATAGAAGAGTATAAACATTTTAATAATTTCATATGTATATGGGTAACTTCACAAGAGAATAAAGTCCAAAGAAATGACCAAAGCATTGTGTTTTATACTTTTTAGACAATGAATAATAAATTTTGAAGGAATGACAGCAAAAGAAAATATTTTGGCTAGGGGATTAAATTTTGGGGCTGTTACTATGAGATATATGGTAGTAAGGACATAAAAGCTAGTGGAAGACAAGTCCTACTTCAAACAGTTTGTTTATTCAGGTTCATTGCAGTTCCAATTACCAGTCTCTGGTGACTATTACTATTTTCCAGTCTTAGTATGTAAAGAAAGTTCCTCCACAAAGAATTTTTATGGCTTGCTACATGTAGGGAAAATCAGACCTAATGACCCTTTCTGAAGGTATAGTTCCTTATATAGGTTCAGCTTAAAATAAACAATATAACAATATGGCATATATTTAGGTGGCACATTTTAAACTTCTTCATCATCCTCTCTTTGGTAGTTGACTATATACTGAGTGGTGAGTGGTGGATACCTAGAGTTAAATAGCTATATCCATTGTAAAATTGAAAGATATTCAGAAAGAAGTTGAGTTGAGTCATAATAATAGTGGAGAAAATTTTCAAGTTTGGATTTACAAACTCTTGCTGTTCAAGGACAATAAGATTACCTAGTTATTAGATTTTTAAAAATTCTTCTAGTTTTCAAGCACATTCTATACTCACTCACAACTGCACTCTTGCCTCTGTGGGTCCTCAACTGTTTCCAGTTTCCTGACCACTAGCCATGTAGTTCAAATATTTAACTTCCTTAATGTAATCTGATTTCTTGGTCTCTTTCTCTCTCTGAAAACTCAAAGGAGGTTCCATTGGCAGTAGAAATCTAAGATAACTGTAATTGCCCTCACTTGTTTATGATGGAGTGGGGGTTCGCCTGTAAAATATTTCTTATGTTCTTCCCTTGTCTGTAAATTTTGTAATCTTTGAGGTGCAATTCACTTTTGTTCCCAAATCAGTCTATCTGCTATACATTCTTATTTTGTTTGGCTTCTTGTTGTTGCTGGTGGATGAGGACTGCCCTTGGTGCCCACTATGAGACTAGAAATGGACATGGCAAGGCAACCATGTCCCCATGTGAATCCTCAAGGCAGCAGAATGGTGTGGGGCTTCGACAGAAGAGGGAAAATAACTCTCTCCCCATCCCCATACTTTGTTCTCTCACATGGGTCACCATGAAGAAATGCTTGTACTTAGAGTCACAGAAAATTCTTATGAAAATATCCGCTTTCAGTTTCTTCCCTTATCTTTCCTCTGTATCTGTTAAGAATCAAACATAGAGATGGAACTGTAACCACCCACAGAACAGGCCTAGCGGCCTGCTGAGGAGCAGAGCCGCCCCCCACCCCCCGCGCCTGCCAGGTAGGCGGAACTGTGACCACCGACACAAAAGGCCCAGTGGCCCACGGAGGGGCAGAGCTGCCAACCACTCCTGCAAGGTAGGCGGGCCTGTGACCACCAACAGAACAGGCCAGACCTGCAACCGACAAACAGAACAGGCCCAGTGGCCTGTGGAAGGGTAGAGCCGCACCCCCCCGCACCTGCAAGGTAGGCGAACCTGCGACCCACCGGCAGAACAGCCCCACCCAGAGGCCTGCAGAGAGGCAGTGCCGCTGCCTGCGCCTGCAAAGTAGGCAGAACTGCGACCACCGACAGAACAAGCCTAGCGGCCCGCAGAGGGACAGAGCCGCCGCCCGCGCCTGCAAGGTAGGCGGACCTGCTACC
>NW_025999862.1:5102792-5113578 GCF_001458135.2 Marmota marmota marmota
GAGACCCTCAGGGTTATACAAAAGTACATACAAGAGGAAGTGAGGGGAAAGGGAAAAATAATACAAGGGGGACAAATGAATGACAATAGAGGGGGCAGAGAGAGAAGAGGGGAGGGGAGGGGAGGGGGGGTATAGTAGAGGATTGGAAAGGCAGCAGAACACAACAGACACTAGTATGGCAATATGTAAATCAATGGTTGTGTAACTGATGTGATTCTGCAATCTGTATATGGGGTAAAAATGGGAGCTCATAACCCACTTGAATCAAAGGGTGAAATATGATATATCAAGAACTATGTAATGTTTTGTATAACCAACAATAAAAAATTAAAAAAAAAGAATCAAACACAATCCTGTGGCTGGATGGGATCAGTTAATCCTAGTTCCTCCAAGCAACATAATTTTCACTCTTTCCTGGCTCCTATGAAGAATCTCTTTGCCATATTCCACCCTCAATAACATTTCTTTCTCCTCTCCTTGAGCCCAAACCAAAACCAAAACCAAACGACAACAACAAAAAACAAAAATCAAGAAATCAAGCAATTACACATAAACATACTCAAAGAGTTTATTTCCTGCTGTTCTACAGATAGGTCTGATTGGCTTCCAGGTAGCAGGGGAGGACTTGTGTGCTCCCTTTGGCTTCTTAGCCCTCTAGAATATAATTTCCTTTGTTTCTTTCAGAAAACAATTCAAGTTTTGTTTGTGATTGTTTCTGTCATTTCTATAGGTCATTTTGAATGGATATGATGCCATTTATTTGTGCTTCCTTGGTTTGATCCTCAGACTTCTTTTTTGTACTCTTTTTGATTATTTTATCAATTGAATTCACATCAGAATTAATCTTGGCATTTACAAGGAAAACTCAAAGACAACTCTGTACACATATAATGTTCTTATAGAGTGCTTTACAAGTACATTGGAATTTTGACTATAATCTCAACAAATAAATTTAAAAGTTAGAAAACTGAATATCTTTTAAATACTTATAGACTCAAAGCTTTGTAAGTATAAGACATTATTTTTATGGTAGGATGAAGAAGTAAACATAATTCTGCCTCAGTATGTTTTAAAGCTTAAGGTGATTCAATATTGCTGAGTTGATTCTTATAAAGTAAATTCTTCAATTTCTGCATTTTTTTTTTACTCCCAGAAAATTGCTCTCATGGGAAAATTGTTCGGCTATAGTATTTCTTGAGACACAAATAGTTGAGAAAAAGGAAGCCACTATTTAAAATCAAAGTGAGAAAAATTAGTCGCTAATTGATTAAAATAGTGTGAGTCCAAATGGTGCATGTGTAGTAACCATACAAGGATGTCTCCTCCATCAGATTTGGTCTCTTTGAGATTAGCTGTAGGTTATTTGTTGCATATGCTTTACCTCTTCTCAACTTGCTTCCTAGTCCTTTTGTTCTATAAGACTCCGATTTTCTTTCTACTCCAATGTTGCTATCTTCTTGTTCTGGGTTCTTTAACCACCTATATTCACTCCAATTCTGTTAATATTTTATCTTTCAATCACAGCTTATCTGTGCTGGATTGATGGGAACAATTGTGATTCATCTTGCTGAAAGGATAAAAGAGTCCATATCTCCCCAGATGGGTCATTTTCACTGCTTGAATTTCTTCATAGAGTCCATGTGCTATTTTAGGACATCCAGCTAGTCTCAGGAGATATCCTTAAAGCTTGAAAACTCTATGACTGTAGACTAGCAACTGGCAAACTTTTTCAGTATAGATCCATATAGTAAATATGTCTTTGATGGTCACAGGATGTTGGTTAGAATTATTCTGTAAAAACAGCCATAGACAATATGTAAACAAATGGATGTGGCTTTGTTATGATAGAACTATTATTTTCTAAAGTAGGCAGATAGCCAGACTTGACCACATGGATAACTATAGGTCCCTGTTCTAGAGTGATTATTTTCTCACAAGAGATATTTTGTACTTCTTGGTTAAGAAAGGGTAAGAAATGGGTAATATTTCATATGCAGTTGAGAGCCTCATGTGAAATGAATTATGATGGAGATGTTTGTGGCCAAGCCCTCTGAGAGACACAAAAGCCTAGCTTGAGGAAAGAGTGCTAAGTAGGCACTTCAGAAAATTTCTGCTACTGTTGAGATTCTATTAGACCAGTGTTTTTCAACCCTGGCTGAACATTAAAATCACCTAGGGAGCTTTTTAAAATCCTTATGCCCAGGCCTCACACAAAACCAGTTAAATTGAAATCTCTGGGAGTAGGACCAGGCAGTAATTTTAAAAGCTCCTATGTGATTACAATGTAAGAATTGCTGTGTTGGCTGTTGTATTAGCCAGTAGTGAGCATGGTTCTGCCTATTGGCCCAAGGCTTGCCCTAAAATTGTACCCCTTCTATGTCTTTTTAATCCTGTTGTGGTGCAATGAGCGCGTGCGCGCGCGCACACACACATACACACACACACAGAGCATGAATGTTCTATAAATTAAGGCTTAATTAATGTGGTTTGTGATTTTGGCACATGAGTTTTTTAAGGAAACAATTTGCATTCTCAGTTCTGACTTGCAAGATACTACTTTCCTTCAATTTAGACACATTTCCCACATTCTCCACCTCACAATTTTAACATTTCTGAAATTAGGATGATGCATTTTATAATGAGTATAAACATTTAATGTAGATTTCCTTTTTGATACTTGTAGGGGATTACAAATTAATACACAATATACTTGAGTTGCTTTGTCTTTTATAAGAGGTCTGATCTTCATAAGTTCCCATCCAGTGGGGATTGGGATAAATGCCTTATATTTCAACAACAACAACAACAACAACAAAAAATAAGATTGTGTGAGTCAACAATGTTGTTTCTGTGTTCAGTTGTTTTAGATAAAAATTTTTAGATAAAGTTCTCAGAAACAGGTGATTGAGGTGAGAGTGTTGCATATGTGCTTTTTTTGATGGGAGATGGGACCTTTGAATCTGTATAGTGCCTTTGGACATTTGGTGCCTATTGCTCCAGAGTGGCTCTCTAGAATGCTCTCTAGTCTGGTGACCATTGAGGGGTGATCAGTCCATGTATGGCCATAATTTGGACAGCTCTGTGCATTTCCTAATGTAGTCTATAGCTAATAAAATTTGTAAATTTGTGAACTGCTGTTCCTCAGCTTGGTTAGGGTCCATAGTTCTCCTAGGATGCCTTAACCACATGTTGACTCTTGATGTTGTTTGGAATCCTAAGTCCCAACCACATCCTCCATCCAGTGTCTGATATCATTTGTCCACATTTCAGCTACAAGATCATTTTGCTCTTTATCATGGTGCACTCAGTACAGATCCATCAGTCTTCAATACAGCCATATTTTTATTGTTCTTTAGGCTAGATGATGGTCTGGTCTTATCCATACCTTGTGGAAATCAAGAGTGATATAGGAATGCTAAGCTGTACTTGCTCTATCTATTTACACTGTGATGCCAAGATTACACTGTGGCCATCCCAAAGTTTGTATAAGGCAGCTTATGAAGCTATTTCTTCTTACAATCTCAAAGATAAATGGAATCAAAGTCCCTTGATTTCAGTGTTTCTCAAATAACTGTGTTAATTAGGAACTACTGCAGTTCCTATTCTGTGTGAAATCTAGAGAAGAGAAAGTCATTTATCTTACCTATCTCTGTTACCCATGAGCCCCTTCTTCCATTAGTCCTTTGGGGTTAGCTTCTTCCATTCTTTTTCATATCTGACTAGACCTTCTTTTTCATAAAACTCTGTGATCTACACTATCAGATCTAGCTTTTGCTAAATGAGAGCCAAAGGATTTATAAAATGACTTTCCTTCCTTCCTTCCTTCCCTTTCTTTTTCTTTCTTTTTTTTTTTTTGCTTAAGACCAAGAAAGCAGCTTCAAAAGTACAACATGATCTTTGTTCTTTCTGTCTTTGGGATAATAGGTGTCTGTTTTCTGCTGCTATAACAGAATACCACAGAGTGGGAAAATTATGAATAATAGAAGTTTGTTTGATTTATGGTATGAGAGGCTGAGAAATCCACAACTGAGGACTCACATCTGATGAGGGTCTTCTTGCTGTGTTATCACATGGGAAGAGAGAGAAATCCAGAGGGAGAAAGGGGACTGAACTCCTTCCTTTTATTACTAACCCATATCTGCTCAGCTATCATAACCTAATCACTTATTAAAAGTTCCTCCTCTAATCAGTCTTAGAAAGGCAATTAGATTTCAACACAAATTTTGGAGGGGACATTCAAACTATAGGAGAAGATATTTTGGCCCAACCTTGGTTATGGGATGTTCATTGTTGACAACATATTATCTGTACTTACATTCTGAAAAGAAGTGGTTAAATTGATGTTATTTGTTATAATTGCTGGTATTTTAGAATTCAGAGACTATGGTAATATCAAAGAAGGGAATTTCAGGCATTAAAGGTCAAGTGATAGCCAATGAGATTAAAAATTGATGACATTTAATTTTTATACGAAAATGAGACAAAATGGTTTTGTTGACTTAGAGGTGGGACACAATGAGCATTAGCATTTAATTCACAGACTACATTCAGATCACATTTGTGGTTGTAAATTCAAGAGTCCTACAAATCTAATCACTATCTCCTGTGAACTTTCTTTTTTTTTCTTTACTTTTTATTTTAGTTCTCAATGGACCTTTATTTTTATTTTTTTTTATGTGGTGCTGAGAATTGAACCCAGTGCCTCACGCATACTAAGCAAGCGCTCTCCCACTGAGCCACAATCCCAGCCCTCCTGTGGACTTTCTTGCTCGACATTTATTATATCTCTCTTTTTTTTAAATATTTATTTTTTAGTTGTACACAATACCTTTATTTTGTTTATTTATTTTTATGTGGTACTGAGGATTGAACCCAGGGCCTCGAATGTGCGAGGCGAGCACTCTACTGCTGAGCCACAACCCCAGCCCTATTATATTTCTTATTCATATTTGAGTTGAAAGTAATTATATACATGCATGTTTTATGTTTTCTGGACATCTTCAATAAAACGGAGTTTCATGTTAGAAGAGAACAAAACAGAATAAATCTCATAGTTTAAGGTAGATTAAAAAAAAGAATCTGGCAACAGATAGTGGAATTGAAATGTAGAAAGAGCTCCATAAGTTTGTGTTGGTAAAGCACATTGGCATTATTATTCAATTTCATGATTGACAGGGTTATCAATGACTAACACACAAAGATGAAACACAGAATTAGGGGGTCATACTCATATTTTATCATCAGTTGCTTCTGAAATCAGGATTCTGGCTAGATAAACCAAAGGATCATACAAACATACCCAAACTACATCTGTCAACACATTCTTTATTAGTGTCATCATTTATTTGATTGGATTTCCCACTTCTTAATTTGTTTCCTTCAAGCACTCAGTGATTATTGATGGAAAAAAGATTGTCCTTTGTTTTCTCCTTATTTGGTACTTCTTTGAATCAGTATTCTTCTATAAACTTTTTTTTTTTTAATGAAAACTGTCCTTTATTTTGTATAGTCCTTCTTGAGTTCTATTATTTTTACACCACAGTTTGAAATGCAATATAGATTAATAAATAAAAAGTAAAAAATGTATCTTATTACAGAAAATACATTAAATTAAAGCAAACAACTAAGACTGAGATCGAAGATAGCAAGACAAGACAAAGAGTCAGATTACCCAAGAAGCTATTCTATCGAGTCATTTTCTCCTCAATTTTCTAGTGACTATTTAATAAGTACATCAGTCAAAAAATAGAAGCAAATGCAGGCTTTTGTATTGTATAAAGTACTATTTTTAGTCTATAAACTATTGATTGTTGATTTACCAGAATGGTTAGTGCTTGATTTAGATATAAATACCAGCATGCATATAATTTCTCCTTACTTTGCTTAATTTGATAGTTTTTCCTCCTCATTTTTGGAAAATCTATTAAGATAGACTATATGGTTAACATTATAGTTTTAAAAACCAAATTTGTCTTTGAATTGTATATTCTGTATAAAACAGGAATCTTTTCTAAATAATAGTCACATTTGAAATGAAAAAAGCCAAATATTCTAGGATTAAAGGTTAAGAGTTGAGTTTTTGGAGAAATATTGTCTCTAAATGTTGGGGTGTCTCAAAGCTCAGTTTGGTAACTTCTCTAGCTATACTTAGTTTTTAGAGATTTCATCCAATTTCTTATTTTTAAAAATAGTACTCTTTAAGATTTTTGTAAGATCAGGAAAACTCCTGATACATGAATAATTAAAATGAAAATGTAAGCAATAAGAAATATATCTTTAGCCCTCACCCCTCTCAACTCTAAAACTGTATAGTGTCTCTAATAGGCAAACAAAACATGCCTAATACTACTCTTGATTTCCTTTTATCCTCACTGTCCTTAATTTACTTATCTAAGTAAATATTACCTCCATTTACTCTGCTGCTCAGGTGATATGCCATATAGTCATTCTAATGTCATATATATTTTTCATAATCCATATCTAATCTCTCAGCAAACCCTGTTGACTTGCTTTAGAATACTCAATTTTTTTATTTTTATTTTTTAAAATATTTATTTTTTAGTTGTAGTTGGACAAAATACCTTTATTTCACTTATTTATTTTTATGTGGTGCTAGGACCAAACCCAGGTCTCGCAAGTGCAAGGCGATCGCTCTACCACTGAGCCACAACCCCAGCCCAAGAATACTCAAATTTTGACGATTTTTGGCAATTCCATTATTGCTGTATAGAATAAGCCAGTGTGGTCTCCACTTGGACTGTTACAGTGGGTCTTCTAACTGCTTTCTCTTCTTCCATTCCTTAGACCTCTCTCCCTAGTCTATTTTCCACAGAGCATCCAGAATGATTCTTTAAAATTTTAGGTCAGACTATGTTACTTTGCTATTCTAAACCCTTCAGTAGCTTCCAATTTTTAGACTGGAGAGTGTTAGCAGTGATTTGTAAGGCCTGCATGATTTGATGTCTCTATACCAGCCTTTCTTCTCTTAGGCTCAGGACCATTGGCTTTCCTTCTGTTTCTGGAATCACCAATCAAGCTCCTGTTTTGAGCCTTTGAACTTGATATTTATCCTGTTTTGGATGTTTTGCCCCAGATATTCAAATGTCTTCCTCCACTATTTCCTTGGGTCTTTTTTTTTTTACCTTGTTAGATATTCCCTGATACCAAATCTTAATTAGCTCTTCCCCTTCACTCTCTAATCCTTCACCTTTCTTTCCTGTCTTCAAAGCATTTACCAATACCTGTTGTGTTATACACTTACTAATGATTTGTTTATTCTCTGTCTCTGCAAAGTAGAATGAGGCCCACTGCCATATTATTCTGCACAGTATAGATGCACTAACAATATTTGTTGAATAAATGAATGGTGGAATTCAAAACTGCTTTTGTTTGTGAGAGTTAGGTTATTAAGTAAAAACTTGAAGAAACTAATATTTGATATTAGTCTCAATATGTGGTCATTTCCTGGTTGTGTTAACTCTATGTTTTATACAGGAATAAGTATACTTCCTAGCTTAGAACATTTAGTGAGAATTGTTTATGGGTTTGGCATGTAGATCTCTTTGCTTTGTTGAACCATCTGCATGACACAGAGGGCTGGTACTATTGGAGAGAACTCTATATGTTCCTTAATCGCTCAAAGTAATAGGTCACGTTACCCACAGTAGTTAACCTAATAAACAAACAAAACCCTAAATTATATATTAAAAAAGTGATGGTTGTTTTATACTTTTTATGCCATTGTTATGGGCTGAATTGTCTCCTTTCCTACAAATTCACATGTGGAGGCCCTATTCCCAGTACTTCAGAATGTGACTCTATTTAGAGCTAACAAAATTAAAATGAGTCATCAGGGTGGGCCTTAATCCAATTTGACTGGTGTTCTTATAAAAAGAGGAGGTTGTGATATACAGGGAGAGACATCAGCAATATGTGCACATGTGTGAGAACATAGAAAGTGGCCATCTGCAAGCCAAGGAGAAGCCTCAGGAGAAACCAGGCCAGGCTGACATCTTGATCTTGGATTTCTGGCTTCTAGAATTGTGGGAAAATAAATATCTGTTGTTTAACCTTCCAGTCTGCAGTATTTTGAAATGTAGCCATGGTAAACTAATAAAAGAATTGAAAAAAATGAAAATCAGTAATAAGATAATAGTAAAAAGAGCAGCTCTTTTTATTTATAGTTTGAAAATGAACCAAGTAACTCTAAATACTTGATTCTGGATCATTTTAAACTTATCAGATCCCAGATAAGCTATGTATGATAATTTATTTATTCAGAATTTGCAAAAATTTGCTTTTCTATGATACTCAACAGGGGAAATGACAAACAATCAACAATCACAACAACAAACCCCAAACCTTCTTTAAGGTATTCATTTTGATGACAACTACCATGTGCAATCACTAAAATTAAATTTTAATTTTGGTTTAATGACCAGCTCTGTTGGTAACCTTATATCAACCACTCAACATTATGGCTTTGGTTTAAGGCTTTTAAAATCTATGGTTTTGTTAATTTTTGCCCAATAAGTCAACTACTGTGTATGTATTTGTTATTTCCAGTATGCTAGCTCTGGGTTTTCAGAATGAGTTAAGTGTGGCCCCTACCCTTATTGAGTTCATGGTACAGCTGGGAAGCATTATGTTAATACAAATAATGCCATAATGAACGATGCCAGGTGGCTGTGAGAGGAGGCACCATTTATGTCCAGCTTGCAAACCTTTTCTGTTCTGAGCCTAATAAGTAATTTATGGTCAAACTACATGAATGGAAGATGTGAATGATAATTGAGTCAGAAGCAAGATTATAAATTCTCTCATAAGCCATGCTAAGGAGTTTGGATTTTACTTGTAGGTAGCAGGTAGCTGGCTATTGGAGGTTTTTAATTTGATGATGCAGGTATGTCAGATTTGTATTTATCAGAGATGCCGCTAGTGGAGTGTGGACCTGTTGTGGAAACAATGATACCTCTTCCAAAACTCTTCATAGAAGATTCAATGGGGAACAGAATTGTTGGACACAATTTTTATTACAATAGACTGCTGGATAGGGCTGAGATTGAGATCCCATTTTCTATGTCGTGGATGACAAGGACTTGGAGAGGAGCATAAGAGAGAGGGAGTAGCCCAGATGACCTCTGAGTTTCTGCCTCAGACTAGAGATGCCAGCCCTTGAGGTAAGAAATACAGATGGAGAACAGTTGGGTTGGTGGAAAGCTTCTACTTTGGGCATGCTATGTTCAATGTGTCTATTGAATTAAACATTAACTATTTCCTTGGCTTTAAAAACTTTTCTTACTTAAGCTGAAACTTACTTCCTAGCCTGTTTCTCACCTGCTTTCCTCCTGTTTTTACCATATAGTCTGTCACTCTTGACTATCCGCAATTTTTTAGATAAAAATAATCTCCATCTCTGCTCCTTTGTACATGGTTTCCTTCACCTGGTTCACCCTCCTTTCTTTCTCTCCTATTAGAAAACCATTTGTCTTTAGGGGGCTCTTTTTAGAAGGTCTACTTAATCCTTGTGAATATGTGTTTGCATTCACAAGCACTTTCTTTGTATTTATTTCTTTGTAAGTAGTTATTATTCTTTTATATTGAAGCTAGTTGTGTATTTTTCATATTATCATCCTGGAGCTTACTTGCATTTATTTCCTAACTGCTTTGGGTATTATTTTGAATACAGTATGCACTCAATAAATGGTTATTGGCTTGAGATGAACTAAAGGAAGATTGTGGTTAGTTTTGGGGGATAGCTGGGCTCACAATCCTTTGATTTTCCTCAGTACTTTTGTTAGTAAAGATTACTTGGGATAGGAAGTAAGGAACAGGTACAATTATCAATGGCTTAAGGAATGGATATCCCCATCTTCTCCCCAGAATGGGATGATATACTTTTTACTTTGACAGATCACTGGTTTTACTTACCTACAATTTTATTTTTTACTCTTCTAATTTCTTTCAGAGCCCTGTTGAAGTTTTAGATAATTAACATGGCTTAAATGTTTTATATTTTATTCCATAAATTAAAATTAACTCAAGGGAACAAAAGCAGCCCTGAAGCCTCCCTGAGCTATTGGAAGAAGGTTAAAATTCCAAGTGTTTTAGCTCTTAAACAAAAAAGATAGCTGTTAATATGGACTTTAAATGTCACAATGATAGTAGAATTAAAAGAAAAAAGTTAGGTTGGGTAAAAACATAGTTGTAGAATATAAATGCATTAACAAGTTGGCATTAAAAGCTTTCTACAAAGCTAGTGCTGAGATGCTAAAGCAATTCTTGCACTGATGCAACAAATGAAAGTAAATAACAATCTCATGTCATATCCTGCAAGTTCCTGTTGTGTGCTACCGTGGCTCTATATAATGTCAGTTGAAGGCTTGGTTCACTAAGCATATCAATTTAATTGTCTGTATCTTTGGAGCATCTAGAGTAACCCACCGGAATTAGGAAAGATTACAAAAAGCTTTCTTTGTACTCCATACATTTTAACATATAAATATCATTTGCCATTTAAGATATATCTGGTTTTATGGAATTTTAAACTTGCAGAATTAATAATGTAGGAGTTTCTCCTTTTTTTGTTATTACTTAAAACCTTGAATTTAGGACCATTTCAATGAGAATTCCTTCCTGTATCTCTGATGAAGTTTGTCTTTGTAGCCCAGCACAGATTTACAGACTAAAGAAAAGTGAGCAAGCCTAACTCCTCCAAATCTTCAAGCCTGGAGATTTCCCCCATATGAGAATGAACTTTAAGTTCAAAAAAAAAAAAAAAAAAAAG
>NW_025999862.1:5114032-5117341 GCF_001458135.2 Marmota marmota marmota
GGGGGGGGGGGGGGGAGGAAATGGAAAGGGTATGTATCAGAGATAAAATGTAAAGTTAGTTAACCATAAGCTTGGATTCTATATTAGAATCATCTCTGCTGCAAGTTCCAACTAAAAGTTTTAAGTTCTTTATAAAAATAGAACTGACTTTGTACTAAAAAAGAAAATAAGGAAACAGGAATTATTTTACAGAATAACTTGAAAGCTAATTTTACTGGTTGCTGGTATTCCTTCAGAGATGGGAGACCTTTTCAAATAACATACGCAACCCCACCTCCTTGGTGAGAATCATCTGCTATAGTGAGTCACAGTCACTGTTGGGAGTAGGTTATACTCCTTAGGTGAGTTGGGGTGAAAAAAAAGGTGCACGTTTCTTTTTTCCCACAGAATTGCTAAGTCATATTTACTTTCTGAAATAAAATGACTCTTTGAGAATGTCACTTAACTTTAGTCAATATTAAATGAATATATTGGAGTATTTTAAAAGAAGATAAAGTTTCAAACAAGTGAATAATTAACAGTTACAATTGCATTTGTTTTTAAATGGAAACGGAATGTTCTTATATATATATATATATATATATATATATATATATATTTCACATTTCTTACTTCTCTGGCATTTATTATAAGGAACAAAGCATTTCTGGAATGCTCATTTTAATTTCAAAGCCCAGGCTATTCAGTGGAAAACATTTGGTGCATGGAGGATCCAAACAATAGAGGAGGAATGTGCAGTGGGAAGCATCATGAATTGTGGCACTTAAAATACATTCAGGAGGAACATTTCAGACAATGATACTTATTTTTCATTTTAAACAAAAGTTTTAAACTAGGTGTTATAGTTTGTCTTAATCTAGACAAATATCTTCTAACTCTTGCTATGTAAATTAGAGTGACATTAGTGGGATAATTGCCGTTTGGACTTTGGGAAAGCCCATGTAATAAATCAGGCTCATTTTCATCCTTATATAAGGCATAATGAAGACCCATGACCCTATTTAGCTGCTTGTAAAGCATATAGAATGTGCTTTGTTATCTGCCCTCATAATTTTTTCTGTTTAGGGGGCTCCAGGAGCAAGATAAGATTAGGCCCAGAGAATACCTTTTACAAAGATTATCATAACCTATGTATCCATGTGGGGAACAGACTAGGACATACACACTAAATACCAACCAATATTTGTGTCATGTCATGCATTTTAAAAGACACATTACCTTATTTAACTTTCACATAGTCTTATAAGATAATGTGGTTGTTTTTATTGAATAAGCAAGGAAACAAAAACTTGCCACAAGATATTTCACTATGAGTCATGAACACTGGAATAATGGACATTGAAACCAACAGAGGGTCTTTGGACAAGGGCACGTGAATAGGAGATCAGACAAAAATGTTTATGTACATATTTCCCCCATAGCTTAAAAGTTCTTAATTCCTAGCTGAACAATAGGTCCAAATAGCTAAATAAACATACATCTAATGCTCCATAAAAACAATAAGCAAAATTTTTAGGGGCTTCAGAACATGAAGGGTTTTGTATAGTTTGTTGTTAAAGATGTGGTGCTTGATTATCATAGCTTCAGCTATTTGATGAGATGTAGGAATCTCCCTCCCTCCCTCTGTCACTTCCTCCCAACCTCTTTTTAAATTTATTTTTAATTGACAAATAATTGTGTATACTTAAGGGGTACAATAATGTTTTTTGATCTATGCATACAATGTACAAAGATTCAATCAAGCTAATTAACAACCATCATCTCACTAACTTCTTATTGGAACCTTGATTTCAGTAGGAGTTTTAGGGCTTCTAATTTAGATACTGTATACAAGTTTCCTACCCTTTCTTTTGTGATGGAGATTTTTAAGCTTTGCTTATAAAAATTTTACCCAAAACTTGCTATCAGGATCTAAATTTTAATTAAGAAATAGAAAGAATAGATATTTTACATAAAGTAATTTGGTTCGAGGTTTTTGTTTTCAAATACAGATGCTTAGTTTTCATTTCCAAATAATGCTCTTATCATGAGTTTGTTCTTATTTTTGTTAAGATTCATTTCCTTCTCTCTCAAAACTTTATTAGGGTTTAATTAACAAATAAAAATCATTTACATTTATGGTATACACTTTAATGTTTTGATACATGTATACATTATACAATGATTAAATCAAGGCAATTAACACATCAGTCACTTCACAAACTTATTTTTTGTGGTTAGGAATTTGTTTTTATTTTAAATAAATTTACATAAGCAATACAAGTTTATTATTAACACATTCAGGCATTTCAAAATATAGACATTAAAAAGTCCCTCCCTTTAACTACTCAGTACATTAAGCCATTGTATTGTATTTATTGAACACCTACTTTATACATTTTCTGAGTGCTGGAGAACAAAATATGTTTTGTGTTTTCATGGATTTTACATTTTTTAGTATTACATTTGTTGTATTTACATTCTTAGTACATTTTGTTTATATAATAAACATATAAACAAAAAATGTCAGGCTTAGTGTTTTTGTTACTGGATGGAGTAACAAAATTATTGTATTCTTGAAACAAAGATTTCAGTTCAGAGACACAATTAGAAAAGCATGAAGGGTTTATTAGTGAAATAGAAGTATACCTCTGACATGGAATGGAGTGCCTTCAATAGAGGATACATTGTGTGTTTTTATATTTGCCCTGGGAACCTCCCTGCTCATGAATTATGTGTTTGTGGCAGTTACAGTGATTTCCTCCCATGGCTTAGTGCACCTGCGCAAATTTAGTCATATTGGAAAAATTTCCACCGTATAGCGAATCCATTTTCTCCAGATTGACAGGGAACTGTGACTATAAGAATGGCCATTTGGTTGTCACCCAGGGCAGAGCCTAAATTTCTTTTCCTTGTCTCCCATGCTCATTACTAGCCGACTAACATTTTGTGAGAAACAAAATTGAGTAAGGGGATAGAGTGTGAGAAGGTGATAATGGGGTTTTCAGGAAAGCCATCCTGATAGGGTACTTTGAGTAGGACCTGTAGGAGAGGCCCAGTAAGGTAGGGGAGAGTATAGGGGAGAGATTAGGGAGGTTGCAAAGGGCAAGAAAGATCATATGGAGATTTGGGCTTTATACTCTGAAGTAACCACTGCTCTGTATATTTCAGACTGTTCTTCTCATTCAATATCAATAATTTCTATTCTCAACCTAAACAGTCTAATACCTACCTAATTATTATTTTTGATTCCCTCAATATAGGTTGCTGGCTACAAAGATATATATATATATATATATATATATATATATATATATATATATATATATA
>NW_025999862.1:5117741-5136144 GCF_001458135.2 Marmota marmota marmota
TATATATATATATATATATATATATATATATATATATATATATATATATAAAATTTGATAATTTTGAGACAATTTTTTGCTTTTCCTATTTTTGACTGCTTTATCTAGACTTTGTTTTTTCCAGTTGCAGCTTTTTAAATTAATTAATTAATTAATTTTATAGTAGAATGCATTTTGACATACAGTACATAAATGGAGCACAGCTTCTTATTCCTCAGGCTTTACATGCTTCAGAGTCACTCCCCTAATTTAATCATACATGTATATAGGGTAATAATGTCTGACTCTTTCTACTATCCTTCCCATCCCCACAGCCCTACCTTTCCCCTCACTCCCCTCTACACAAACCAAAGTTCCTTCATTCTTCCACATCTCCCCACCCCAGTATGGATCAGCATCCACTTATCAGAGAAGACATTCAGCCTTTGTTTTTTTGGGATTGTGCCACAGTCTGGCTGGGCACAATCAGGAGCCACTTGTCAAAAGAAACTAACTTTATTTTTAGAACCACACACGCCAAACAAAACAGCCTCTCAGGAAAAACCCTCAGAGCCTCAACTGCCACCACCGGCTTTCCACAAGCCTCTCTCTCCCACACAAGCTTCTCTCCACCTCCCACAATCCTCCTGCTCTTGAGGCTGATTGGCTGGGTCACGTGGGCGGAGCCAAAAAAGTCCCCCAATGAGCAGCTCCGTGGTCTGAAAGGGCAGGGAAACAGCCCAATGAGCATCACCGCAGAGGAGCCAATCAGCTAGATGTTGCTGGGGCTGCTGTGAGCCAATCATCAGCCGGCAGCTGGAAGTTTGCTGGGGCCCCTTCGGCTGTGGCTCTCAACAGGATTGGCTTATTTCACTTAGCATGATATTATCTAGTTCCATCTATTTACCTGCAAATGCCATAATTTCATTCTTCTTTAAGACTGAGTAATATTCCATTGTGTATATATACCATATTTTCTTCATCCATTTATCTGTTGAAGGGCATCTAGGTTGGTTCCATAGTTGAGCTATTGTGAATTGAGCTGCTCTAAACATTGGTGTGGCTGTGTCTCTGTAGTATGCTGATTTTAAGTCCTTTGGATGGAGGAGTGGGGTAGCTGGGTCAAATGGTGGATTCATTCTGTTTTCTGAGGTTAGATGCAGTTTTTAATTAAAACCACACACATACATACACACAGTCATCTCAAGCATTCTTTCAATAGTAAAATTGAAGAGATTCAATATCTATGGCTCTCTCTTCCATTGTATCTTTAGGTGATTATGCTCCTTAGGTGCCATGACTTGATGTCTGGGAATGTACCCAGAGTACTAGGAATGAATCACTGTACTATGAAATACTTTTCTTTTCGGTTATAATATCTCAAGGCTGTTTTCACAGATTGTCTCACGAGTTACTTGTATTTTTCCAATTTCAGGTTACCACACTTGTAAATTGTCCCCAGAATCCTTCCAACAGGAAAAAAGGACGTTCAAAAAGAGCCAGAGTCCTCCTAGCTTCTGTAGAGGAAGCAACTTGGAATTTATTAGACAAGGGAGAGAAGATTGCCCAGGAAGCCACTGTTTTAAAGGAAGAGCTTACCGCTGCACTCCAGGAAATTCGCAAAGAAAGTAAGTGTTCTAGTCCTGGTCAGGAGCAAACTGCATATCCCTAGGATTTTATTTACTGACTTAGATTTGTGAGTGTTTTGTTTTTGTTGGCTTGAGTTTATTAGTCTTTCACAGAGCTGTGAAGAGCTAGCTGTGGGAGGCAGAGGGGCTCATTAGACAGCTCCAAGGCTTAGTGTCCCAGTCCTGGTTCTTCTCCTTAGTTTTCAGTCCCTGCAGACAACTTTCCCCCACAACCATACAATAACTTATCCATAATAAACGAAGAGGAGAGTAATGAAGCTGAAGACATATTTGCCCATACATAAATAAATTATAAAGCCTTTTATAAACAGGAGATAGAAGCTTCAGATATGAATGTTTCAGAATGACATTTTTAAATTTTTCAGTTCTCTGGAGGGTTAGGTTTACTAAACTTTAAAAAAAATACTTTGACTAAACTAGGAATAACCCATGTTCCAACTTAATTAATATTAGTTAATAAAGGCATTTATTCAAACTTTTCATATCGTGTGATAGATAATATAATAATTTTTCTCATGATTGTAATCCTCTACTGACAGATTTTAAAATGGTTATTATTGGTGCATTATAATTATACATAACAGTAGAATTCACTGTGACATATTCATACATGCATATAACATAATTTGATCAATTTCATTTTGTAGTACCTTTTGCTTGCTTCTCCTTTTCCTGTTTCCTATCTCCATCCCCTATTCTACTGGTCTCCCTTCTATTCTTCCTTCTCCTCTTCTTCCTCCTCTTCCTCACTCCCTTCTCTATTACTTCCCTCTCTCCTCCTCCTCCTCCTCCTCCTCCTCCTAAGTAGTGCATTGTAACTATACATAAAAGTAGGGTTCACTGTAGTACATGGAGACATTGATATAGCATGTTCTGGTCAATTTTATTCCCCAGTACCTCTCTCTGCCCTCCTCTTCTCCCCACTCAATCCCCTTCTTCTATTCTATTAGTCTCCCTTCTATTTTTGTGAGATGCCTCCCTCTCTAGCTTTCACATATAAGAGAAAACATCTGACCCTTGACTTTCTGAGTCTGACTTACTTCACTTAGCATGATATTCTCTAGTTCCATCTACATACCAGTGAATAACATAGCTTCGTTCTTCTGTATGGTTGAGTAAAGCTCCATTGTGTATGTATACCACATTTTCTTTATCAGTTGATGGACCCTTAGGCTGATTCTAAATTGAGTATTGTGAATTGCTCTAATATAAACATTGGTACGTATGTATCACCATAGTATGCTGATTTTAGGTCTTTTGGATAAATACCAAGGGGTAGAATAGGTGGGTCATATTGTGGCTCCATACCTAGTCTTTTGAGGAATCTCCCTGCTTACATCCATGTAGTTGTACTAACTTACAGTCCCACCAACAATGAGACTGTTGCTGCCCTCTGTATCCTCACCAGCATTTATTTATGTTCTTGGTGATTGCCATTCTAACTGGAGTGAGATGAAATATCACATGTCATTATAGTTTTGTGTGTGTGTTACTGGGGATTGAACCCAAGGGTGCGTGCAGTATCACTGAGCCACACCCCTTTATTTTGAGACACAGTCTTGCTAAGTTACAGAGGTTGGCCTCAAACTTGTGATCTTCCTTCCTCCGCCTTCAGAATATCTCGGATTATAGGCATATAATCTACCTATTATAGGCATATAATCTACCTATCTAATGCTACCACTCTCAGTTCCTCAGCATAGTTTTTTTTCCCCTCAGTGTAATTTTGATTTTTATTTTCCTGAATGCTAAGGATATTGAACATTTTTTTCCATATATTTGTTGGATATTTGTATTTCTTCTTTTGAGAAACGTCTATTTTGTTCACTTATTGATTGGGTTATTCATTTTTTGATGGAAAGTTTTTATTTTTTTATATATTCTGGATATTAATTCTCTGTTGAAAGAGTAGCTGGGAAAGATTTTTTTCCCATTCTGTAGGCAGTCTCTTCACACTCTTAACTATATCTTTACTGTGTGGAAGTTTTTAAATTTGACACCATCCTACTTACTAATTCCTGGTTTTATTTCTTGAGCTTTAGGAATATTATTAAGGAGGTCAATGCCTATGGCAATATGTTGGAGTGTTGACTGTATGTTTTCTTCTAGCAGTTGCAAATTTTCTGGTTCAATTCTTAGGTGCCACATTGAGTATTGTGACTTTTATGCAGGATGAGAGAGATCTACTTTTATTCTTCTACATATAGATATCCAGTTTTCCTAGCATAAAGGGTATTTTTTTGGCTGGGTGCAGTGTGCATACATGCATACACATGTGTGTATACATATGATATATGTAATCATTTGTTATTTACTTAGTGCTTGTATCTGTAAAGCAACTGTAGTTTCTTTATCCATTCACCTGTTGACAGAAACTTTATATTGTTTGCTTCCTTATCTTGGTTATTATAAATATTATTACAATGAACATGGATCCTATGATAGTTCTATTTTTTATTTCTGTAAAAGCCTCCATACAGTTTTTTCATAAAAGGTTAACCTTGTTATATACTTTATGCATGATTTATAATTTATAAGAAATTTTCAGACAACTTATAGAAAATATAATATGTGAAATAATTTGAAAGAAATTTGTCATTCTTCCTTGCTTCCTACTGTCTCAGACTCATTTTTTCTTGTTTTCTATCACAATCTTAGTCACCTAGTTTAGACTTTTTTTTATTCTATTCTCCCTTCCAATTATTTTCTCAGTTTAACTAATTTTTATTGCCTTTGTGTCTCCTTGTTTCTCCTTCTCCATTTCTACCTTTGCTTTCTGAATTTAGCATTACTGCATTAGTCTTGCTCCAAAATGAGTTAAATATGAAAATATGTTTATTTTTTGTTCTTGTTTCAAATTATTTTTAGTAGCTATTGGAGAATCAGGGGGGCAATCTTTCTGACAGTTTTAACAGTAAAACCTCACTCCCAAAGCATTTAATGATTTTGCTTCCACCATTCTCTTTCATTCTATTTCCTGGTACAGACCCATATTAAACTTTCCTTTAAATAAGAACTTGAAGTACCTTGAATGGTCCGTGTTGCTTTATGCACCTGTTACCATATATTCCTTTCACTTGGGTTACTCTTCTCATTCAGTCAATTGTTACACATCTAGCAAAGCTCAGCCCAGGTCATCTTTTCTGGGAAGTGCTTTCTGACCCCTACATGTTGATTTAGATGATCCTTTTCGGTGCCCTCACAGACCTTTTGCACAGGACTAAACACCCCATAGAGCAAAAATTAATTTGCTTGTTTAGTATATCCAGGTTCTTTGTTCCTTGAGGGTAGTAGGTACCATGTCTCATTTAATTTACAACACTTGACACATAACCAATATTTAGTTAATGTTTGTTAAATAAATTTTAAAAATCAAAGCATCATTTTATCATTTTATATTATAAAATTTTATAATGTTTTTATGACAAATTACTTCTTTTAATTATGGTTTATTTGTTGGATCTTTGGTAAGGAATATGAGCCTTATTCTGATACTGTTTTTCTCTGAAAATGTGATATATTTGACAGCATAGTTTCCATATACTGTCTGATAATAAACATGTAAGACATTAGTCATTTTTAGAAGGGAAAAAATAATTGCCACGATGGTATTTGCTTTCATTTTTAAAATAGGTCAACCTTTTTAGTCCATAAAAGTAAATTGTTTTAAAAATAAATCTTCAGCGAAGTCTGGATTCTAGGAATATGTAGTAAATTCTTCTTCATGTTCAGTTATAATATATGAAATACATATACATGTCATATGCTGCATATATAACAGATACATTTGGTTAAAGATCACCAAGTGCTTTATACTCTAATTCTTTTGACAAACTGCCAAATTGAACTGCTGCCACTTCAGTGTGGGAGGAAAGCAGTGAAATGGAATATGGTTCTGGAATTTGAGGAATGGCCAGTGCTTATTCTATGGAAAGCAGAGATAGTGACAGTGAGAACATTGTTCCCAAAAACTTCCAAGGAATTTCAGCTCAGTGGTGGAGCTGAAGTTTTAGGAGAATGGATTCTAATCCAATTAACTCTGTATGATCCTAGAAACATGTTTTAAATATTCTCCTGTTCTCTGTTTTCAAAAAGCTTTTTTTTTCCCAGTGGCATAATGTGAAGGACTTAATGAAAGCAACAAATAAGTTTAAAGCATTTAGAAAAGTAAAAAGATATTGGAAGTAAAGGATAGTTTTATTTATTTATTTATTGACATTTTCAAGAAGGATTTTTGAAACCAATATAGAAATTTTCTCCTTCTAATAAAAGCATAGTGTAATTTACATGGCCCTACTAGAAGATTCTGTTTTTTTTTTTTTGGGGGGGGGTTGTTGTTTTATTGCCTTTAGTTGTATACTTGAAGTATAATATTTGCTTTAAACTCCTCATATTTACACTTATCAGAGTCACCTGGATTTTATTTCTATTGAGTGATTTTTTTTCCTTGACTGTGGGTCACATTTCGTCATTTCTTAGTATGACTAGTAATGTTTGATTATACATTTAACAGTATGAAAAGTAGAAAAATCAGAATGAATTTTGAAAGGTAGGTCTATTTCTGGCTAGCCTCTACTCCTAGGAGTAGTAATTAAGAAGTTCCAGTTAAAATCATTGGGTATTTATTAGATGTTCTCTCTAGGCAGACCCAGAACTGTAATTTAATTTCCCGAAGAAATATTTAAAATTATTTGCTGAACTTCTCATTCTCTGAGCTGCTACATTCTTTTGATTTTCTGTTGTTCAGTGTCTCAATCATTTGGATTTTCATAGTTATAGACAAATAGTCAACTGTAGGTAGATTTAGGATTTAATGTCAAAAACAAAGTATAAAAACTTAGTAAAAAATATGGGTGAATACTTTTTAGGCTTTCAGGGCAGAATGAGATTTATTAAACATGAAAAAATACTATAAAAAGACTGATAGATTTTATTATATCAAAAATATCAAGATTAAGAACTATTTTTACATAAAAATTTGTAAAATAAAGACACAGTGTAGATATTGGGATTAATAACAACAACATATAGAGAACTTTCACACCTCAGAAAAGCAAAATGATTCAAAGGAAAATGGATATGAAAATAATTTTATAGATTAATAAACAAAACTACTAATAAAAATATAAAGAGATATTTGACCTATTTGATATAAGTATGTAAATGAGGTACAATTTTATGCAATTTAATTGGCAAAAATTAACAAGTATGACAATATCATATGTTAGATTTTTGGAGCAACAGATCTTTTATACGTTGCTCTTAAGAATGTATATTGGTTTCACTACTTTGAAAAACAATTTTGGTATGCAACTTTTGTCAAATTCCAGAGTTCCATGTATGTATGGACATAATTCTGGACTCATATCAATTACATTTCTAGTGTTGGTGTGTAGAAATGCAATTGACTTTTTGAGGTTTGTATTTGTTGAGTTGTTATCTCTAAAACAAAGCATTCAAATGGTAATTTTAAAAACAAGGAAACATTTTGAAATACGCAAGTACACATGGCCTGTTTCTTTGGGGTCCCATAGGATGGTAAAGCCCATGGTATTATATTTGGTTTATGTGACAAAAAAATTTTGCAAAAGTGATGTAAAACAATATGTGGCACTTGCTATTCATACACAAAATTGCAAAGAATAGAGAAGTATAACAAAGAATAAACATACATTATTATCATAAACATTTAGGAATAGATGCTATTCTCAGTTCTCAAATTCTAAACAGGATAGTTTTTCCTAATGTATAAAAATATATAAAAAATATAGTGATACATATTTGTGTTTGCTGAGATAATTCCATTTCAAGATGTTTATTACATAAGATGTTTCAGAATAAATTCTAGAAACAAATAGTAAACAAAGACATTTTAGTTTTGCTCTTGTGAAAAAATATAATGATATGGGTGTAGCACTAATCTTAAAGTCTTGTCAGTCAAATTTAAAATTGTAGAGAAAACTGATGGAAATATACTTTAAATGTGAGTTAGTAGATAGAATTGTAGATTTGAATTACAACTGAAAAAGACATTCTCTTGTATTTTTATTAATTTCTTGATGAAAACAAAAAGAATAGAATAAAATTAGTGCAATATTAAATAATTAAAAACTAGTTTAGTGTTTGTTTTAATCTCAAATAACATATAGGTTTAGTATGAGAGAAAAGGATTGTAGAAAGGAACTAATTAGTCATTATGTCACTGAGTATCATTAGGAGGGAGAGAAAAGGATTACAAAAGAATATATACTTAGACATTTAATGCCTTTCTCCTATTCATTTGCAAACTTTTGTTGATTGTCTACTCTTTACTTATTTTGGTTAAACATTTGGTACTGCTTTGGGCCCTAATAATATGAAAATAAATACAGTCTATTTCTCCCCATGTATACTCAGAGTCTACAGGGAGAAATAGATTGTAAATAGCTATAATAATGTCTGATAAATGGCATTATAATGGTATGTCCAAAGGGCTGAAGAAACACACATGAAAGAACAATAAAAATAGTATGTTTATAAATTTCTTCAATTTTCCATTTTTTTTTAAATTTTTTATTGTTCGCTGTTCAAAATATTACATAGTTCTTGATATATCATATTTCACGCTTTGATTCAAGTGGGTTATGAGCTCCCATTTTTACCCCACATACAGATTGCAGAATTACATCAGTTACACATCCATTGATTTACATATTGCCATACTAGTGTCTGTTGTGTTCTGCTGCCTTTCCTATCCTCTACTATCCCCCCTCCCCTCCCCTCCCCTCCCCTCTTCTCTCTCTGCCCCCTCTACTGACATTCATTTGTCCCCCTTGTATTATTTTTCCCTTTCCCCTCACTTCCTCTTGTATGTACTTTTGTATAACTCTGAGGGTCTCCTTCCATTTCCATGCAATTTCCCTTCTCTCTCCCTTTCCCTCCCACCTCTCATCCCTGTTAAATGTTAATCTTCTTCTCCTGCTCTTCGTCCCTACTCTGTTCTTAGTTACTCTCCTTATATCAAAGAAGACATTTGGCATTTGTTTTTTAGGGATTGGCTAGCTTCACTTAGCATAATCTGCTCTAATGCCATCCATTTCCCTGTAAATTCTATGATTTTGTCATTTTTTAATGCAGAGTAATACTCCATTGTGTATAAATGCCACATTTTTTTTATCCATTCGTCTATTGAAGGGCATCTAGGTTGGTTCCACAGTCTTGCTATTGTGAATTGTGCTGCTATGAACATCGATGTAGCAGTGTCCCTGTAGCATGCTCTTTTTAGGTCTTTAGGGAATAGACCAAGAAGGGGAATAGCTGGGTCAAATGGTGGCTCCATTCCCAGCTTTCCAAGAAATCTCCATACTGCTTTCCAAATTGGCTGCACCAATTTGCAGTCCCACCAGCAATGTACAAGTGTACCCTTTTCCCCACATCCTCGCCAGCACTTGTTGTTGTTTGACTTCATAATGGCTGCCAATCTTACTGGAGTGAGATGGTATCTTAGGGTGGTTTTGATTTGCATTTCTCTGACAGCTAGAGATGGTGAGCATTTTTTCATGTACTTGTTGATTGACTGTATGTCCTCCTCTGAGAAGTGTCTGTTCAGGTCCTTGGCCCATTTGTTGATTGGGTTGTTTGTTCTCTTATTGTCTAATTTTTTGAGTTCTTTGTATACTCTGGATATTAGGGCTCTATCTGAAGTGTGAGGAGTAAAGATTTGTTCCCAGGGTGTAGGCTCCCTATTTACCTCTCTTATTGTTTCTTTTGCTGAGAAAAAACTTTTTAGTTTGAGTAAGTCCCATTTGTTGATTCTAGTTATTAACTTTTGTGCTATGGGTGTCCTATTGAGGAATTTGGAGCCCGACCCCACAGTATGTAGATCGTAGCCAACTTTTTCTTCTATCAGACGGCGTGTCTCTGATTTGATATCAAGCTCCTTGATCCATTTTGAATTAACTTTTGTGCATGGCGAGAGAAAGGGATTCAGTTTCATTTTGTTGCATATGGATTTCCAGTTTTCCCAGCACCATTTGTTGAAGATGCTATCCTTCCTCCATTGCATGCTTTTAGCCCCTTTATCAAATATAAGATAGTTGTAGTTTTGTGGATTGGTTTCTGTGTCCTCTATTCTGTACCATTGGTCCACCCGCCTGTTTTGGTACCAGTACCATGCTGTTTTTGTTACTATTGCTCTGTAGTATAGTTTGAAGTCTGGTATCGCTATACCGCCTGATTCACACTTCCTGCTTAGCATTGTTTTTGCTATTCTGGGTCTTTTATTTTTCCATATGAATTTCATGATTGCTTTCTCTATTTCTACAAGAAATGCCGTTGGGATTTTGATTGGCATTGCATTAAACCTATAGAGAACTTTTGGTAATATCGCCATTTTGATGATGTTAGTTCTGCCTATCCATGAACAGGGTATATTTTTCCATCTTCTAAGATCTTCTTCTATTTCTCTCTTTAGGGTTCTGTAGTTTTCATTGTATAAGTCTTTCACCTCTTTTGTTAGGTTGATTCCCAAGTATTTTATTTTTTTTGAAGATATTGTGAATGGAGTGGTTGTCCTCATTTCCATTTCAGAGGATTTGTCGCTGATATACAGGAATGCCTTTGATTTATGCGTGTTGATTTTATATCCTGCCACTTTGCTGAATTCATTTATTAGCTCTAATAGTTTCTTTGTAGAGCCTTTTGGGTCTGCTAGGTATAGAATCATATCATCTGCAAATAGTGATAATTTAAGTTCTTCTTTTCCTATTTTGATGCCTTTAATTTCTTTCGTCTGTCTAATTGCTCTGGCCAGTGTTTCGAGAACTATGTTGAACAGAAGTGGAGAGAGAGGGCATCCCTGTCTTGTTCCAGATTTTAGAGGGAATGCCTTCAGTTTTTCTCCATTCAGAATGATGCTAGCCTGAGGCTTAGCATAGATTGCTTTTACAATATTGAGGTATGTTCCTGTTATCCCTAGTTTTTCTAGAGTTTTGAACATAAAGGGATGCTGTACTTTGTCGAATGCTTTTTCCGCATCTATCGAGATGATCATATGGTTCTTATTTTTAAGTCTATTGATGTGGTGAATAACATTTATTGATTTCCGTATATTGAACCAGCCTTGCATCCCAGGGATGAATCCTACTTGATCATGGTGCACAATTTTTTTGATATGTTTTTGTATCCGATTCGCCAGAATTTTATTGAGGATTTTTGCATCTAGGTTCATTAGAGATATTGGTCTGTAGTTTTCTTTCTTTGAAGTGTCTTTGTCTGGTTTAGGTATCAGGGTGATGTTGGCCTCGTAGAATGAATTTGGAAGTTCTCCCTCTTTTTCTATTTCCTGAAGTAGCTTGAAAAGTATTGGTATTAGTTCCTCTTTAAAGGTTTTGTAAAACTCTGCTGTATACCCATCCGGTCCTGGGCTTTTCTTAGTTGGTAGTCTTTTGATGGTTTCTTCTATTTCCTCAATTGATATTGGTCTGTTTAGGTTGTCTATATCCTCCTGACTCAATCTGGGCAGATCATATGACTTAAGAAATTTATCTATGCCTTCACTATCTTCTAATTTATTGGAGTATAAGGATTCAAAATAGTTTTTGATTATCTTCTGTATTTCTGAAGTGTCTGTTGTGATATTGCCTTTTTCATCCCGTATGCTAGTAATTTGAGTTCTCTCTCTTCTTCTCTTCGCTAGCATCGCTAAGGGTCTGTCGATTTTGTTTATTTTTTCAAAGAACCAACTTTTAGTTTTGTCAATTTTTTCAATTGTTTCTTTTGTTTCGATTTCATTAATTTCAGCTCTGATTTTAATTATTTCTTGCCTTCTACTTCTTTTGCTGTTGTTTTGCTCTTCTTTTTCAAGGATTTTGAGATGAAGTATGAGATCATTTATTTGTTGGTTTTTTCTTTTTTTAAGGAATGAACTCCAAGCAATGAATTTTCCTCTTAGAACTGCTTTCAATGTGTCCCATAGATTCCGATATGTTGTGTCTGTGTTTTCATTTATCTCTAAGAATTTTTTAATTTCCTCCTTGATGTCTTCTATAACCCATTGATCATTCAGTAACCTATTGTTCATTCTCCAAGTGATGTATGCTTTTTCCTTCCTTCTTTTATCGTTGATTTTCAGTTTCATTCCATTATGATCAGATAAGATGCATGGTATTATCTCTACTCCTTTATATTGTCTAAGAGTTGCCCTGTGACATAATATATGATCTATTTTTGAGAAGGATCCATGTGCTGCTGAGAAAAAAGTGTAACTGCTTGATGTTGGGTGGTATACTCTATATATGTCAATTAGGTCTAGGTTATTAATAGTGTTATTGAGTTCTATAGTTTCCTTATTCAACTTTTGTTTGGAAGATCTGTCCAGTGGCGAGAGAGGTGTGTTGAAGTCTCCCATGATTATGGTATGGTGGTCTATTAGACTCTTGAACTTGAGAAGAGTTTGTTTGACGAACATAGCTGCACCATTGTTTGGGGCATAAATATTTATGATTGTTATGTCTTGTTGGTGTATGGTTCCCTTAAGCAGTATGTAGTGTCCCTCTTTATCCCTTTTGATTAACTTTGGCTTGAAATCTATTTTATTTGATATGAGTATGGACACTCCTGCTTGTTTCCGAAGTCCATATGAGTGATATGATTTTTCCCAACCTTTCACCTTCAGCCTATGTATGTCTTTTCCTATCAAATGCGTCTCCTGTAGGCAGCATATTGTTGGGTCTTGTTTTGTGATCCATTCTACTAGCCTGTGTCTCTTAATTGGTGAGTTTAAGCCATTAACATTTAGGGTTATTATTGAGATATGGGTTGTTCTTCCAGCCATATTTGTTTATTTCTGTTACTAAACATGGTTTGTTTTCCTCTTTGATTATTTCCCCCCCCTTTACTGTCCTACCTCCCACTGTTGGTTTTCATTGTTATTTTCCATTTCCTCTTCCTGTAATGCTTTGGCGAGGATGTTTTGAAGAGATGGTTTTCTAGCTGCGAATTCTTTAAACTTTTGTTTATCGTGGAAGGTTTTAATTTCATCTTCCATCCTGAAGCTTAATTTCGCTGGATACACAATTCTTGGTTGGAACCCATTTTCTTTCAGTGTTTGAAATATGTTATTCCAGGATCTTCTAGCTTTCAGAGTCTGTGTTGAAAGATCAGCTGTTATCCTGATTGGCTTACCCCTAAATGTAATCTGCTTCCTTTCTCTTGTAGCTTTTAAAATTCTCTCCTTATTCTGTATGTTGGGCATCTTCATTATAATGTGTCTAGGTGTGGATCTCTTATGATTTTGCACATTCGGCGTCCTGTAGGCTTCTAGGATTTGGGATTCTGTCTCATTCTTCAAGTCTGGGAAGTTTTCTCGTATTATTTCATTGAATAGACTGCTCATTCCTTTGGTTTGGAGCTCTGTACCTTCCTGTATCCCAATGACTCTTAAGTTTGGTCTCTTAATGTTATCCCATATTTCTTGGATGTTCTGCTCATGGTTTCTTAACAGTCTTGCTGAGCTGTCTATGTTCTTTTCCAGTTGAAATACTTTGTCTTCATTGTCTGATGTTCTATCTTCTAAGTGTTCTACTCTGCTGGTAGTATTCTCCATTGAGTTTTTAAGTTGGTTTATTGCTTCCTGCATTTCTAGGATTTCTGTTTGTTTGTTTTTTATAACCTCTATCTCCCTGTATAGTTGATCCTTTGCTTCCTGGATTTGTTTGCGTAATTCATTGTCGAAGTGATCTTTCATTGTCTGATTTTGCTGTTTAATGTCTTCCTTGATACTCCAGATCATCTGAAGCATGTATATCCTGAATTCTTTATCTGACATTCCATCTGCTGCAGCTGTTACCTCTTCTAAAGTTGCGTTGACCTGCATTGCTTGTGGTCCTTTCTTTCCTTGTCTTTTCATACTGCTTGCGTATCTTTCCTGCAGGCGCGGGCGGCGGCTCTGCTCTCTCCTTATTCCAATTGGGGTGTCGTGGCTACCACGCCGGCAGGTCACTGGGCCTGTTCTGGGCGCTGGCGGCGGCTCTGTTCTGCCCCTACTCCAATTGGGGTGACGAGTGTACCACGCCGGCAGGCCACCGGGCCTGATCCGCCGGTCGGTTGCAGGTTTGCCTACCCTGCAGGCGCGGGCGGCGGCTCTACTCTGCCCCTACTCCAAATGGGGTGACGTGTCTGTCGTACCGGCAGGCCACTGGGCCTGTCCCGCTGGTCGGTCGCAGATCTGCCCACCTTTCGGGCACGGGTGGAGGCTCTGCTCTGCCCCTACTCCAATTGGGGTGTCGTGACTACCCCGCCTGCAGGACGCTGGGCCTGTTCCTGGCACGGGCGGCGACTCTGCTCTGCCCCTACTCCAATTAGGGTGGTGTGTGTACCACGCCGGCAGGCTCCTGGGCCTGATCCGCCGGTCTGTTGCAGGTCTGCCTACCTTGGAGGCGCGGGCGGCGGATCTGCCCTGCCCCTCCTACCACGCCTGCGGACCCCTGGGCCTGATCTGCAGGTTGGTCACAGGTCTGCTCACCCTGCGGGCACGGGTGGCGGTTCCGCTCCGCCCCCACTCCAATTGGGGTCACGTGACCACCACACCGGCAGGGCCTGATCCGGGCGTGGGAGAAGGATCTGCTCTGCCCCTACTCCAGTTGGGGTGACGTGTGTACCACACTGGCAGGCCACTGGGCCTGACCCGCCAGGCTGTCACAGGTCTGTTTACCTTGCAAGCGCGAACGGCGGCTCTGCCCTGCCCCTCCTACCACGCCCATGTACCACTGGGTCGCGGGTCTGCCCACCTTGCGGGTGCGGGTGGCGGCTCCGCTCCGCCCCCTCTCCAATTGGGGTCACGCGGTCACCACGCTGGCGAGCCGCTGGGCCTGCTCCGGGCGCTGGTGGCTGCCCGGCTCCTCCCCTCTGGCTCGACGACAAATTGAGGAGACTCGGGTGTCTGTGCCTCACCCCCCCTACCAGGAGACCAACTGTTTATGTCGCCGCTGGTATTGATGAAGTTCTCTCCTCCACCGCTTTCTGATGACATCAGATCTCTGCCATGTTGGTATCCTATGCGATGGCAGCATTCGTTCCCCTTGCCGGGCAACCAAACAACGGGTGAGTCCTGACCGGCCCTCAGCAGGACCCGGACCGAGAAGCAGTTTCCGCGGGCTCCTAGCCCCGGGCCAGGGAAGTTCCGGGAGCCGGAACTCGGCCGCTCCGTGCTCGGTGTAAGCTCCTATAAGAGTAGGCTCCAAGAAGCAGTCCCCGCGGGCTCAGTTCCGGGAGCCGGAATTCGGCTGCTTAGTGCTTGCTGTATGCTCTGATAGGAGCAGGGTCCAAGAAGCAGCCTCCACAGGCTCCGCAGCCCTGGGCCAGGGTGATTCCGGGAGCCGGAACTTGGCTGCCCCGCACTCGGTGTTCGCTCCGATAAGATCAGGTTCTAAGATGCACCCAGGCACTGAACCCTAGCAATCTGTCTGCAAGCCGCAGGCGAATGGCAGCCTGAAATTACCTGTTCTATGGCTGAATGAGCTGCGGTCAGTCGAAAACAGGGATGGTGACGTCAGCTTTCCAACATGGTGGCTGCTGGCCTCCTCTGTGGTCTGACCGGTGTGGAGAACCGAGATGGACCGCTTCCTTCCCCCGTCTCGAACCCAGAATTCAGCCCTGAGTACGGTGCTTGCACGGTTGGCAGAAACTGCAGCGCTGTATCCCTGCGTCGCTATCTCCTCGTTTCTCAGCGCGCGCTGCAGACTCTAGCCGCGGGGCGATTTGCTGAATAAGCAGTGTTACCCTCCGTGCGACAAACCTCTTGCGTTTGAGTCCCCATAGCCGATCCTCGTGCGATGGAAATCCTTCCTCCAGGTTCCGGAGCACCCAACTATTGCTGGAAATTCCTAACAAGATAGCCTTTAGCCGTCCTGACTTGTCATACTCCCACACAGTGAAGCAGCACACGGGGGCAATGCACTCCCCTCGCCGCCATCTTAATATATATCTTTAATTCACTCATAGTGTATGTATTTGTGGGGTACAGTGTGTCATTTCAGTACATGTACACAAAATTTCATAATCAGATCATAGGGGCCAATTTATAACCTCAGAATATATAATTTCTTTATGTTGGGAACATTTAAAAATCTTGTTAGCTATTCTGAAATATTCAATTAATTGAATTAATTATTGTCAACCCTAGCTATAATGTGCAATAAATCTTTGGAGATTATTCTTCCTATCCACCTCTATTCCTGTACTGGAGATATATTTCCCATTTATCCCTCTATCTGTATTTCCATAGTTTTTCATCTCCATGATTTCATCTCAGTTTTGAGACATTTTTGCCCAGAAAGAATGAGGAATTAAGATTTGTCATCATCCATACTAGTCAGAGAAAAACAATTCTAGAAACAATTATTCTTGGAAAAACAATATCCTGGAAGTTTAATTAATCTTTCTTTCAGTATAAAAGGATGCTTGCTTATATAATAAGTGCCATTATGAAATTTCCTATATTGAACCCTTAAAATATTACCTATTGCCTCCCCAGTTATTCAATGCATTTTTTGGTGTGTGTGTGAGGGAGTAAATTGTGTCCTAGGGAACTAGAGGTTTTTAAATTTATTTATTTATAATTATTATTTTTAATTATTATTGTCTATTTTGGATCATCTTTATTGAAAAATGTATGAAACTCAGCTGTATTAAATATTTATTTATAAAAGAAAACTGGCAGTTCAATTTTAGTTAAATGCTCCTAAGTAACAGGTCAACTTCATCCATTTTGCTCAACAATACTGCAGTTAGGACTTAGATAAAATATTTGGTATTTACCACTAATTACTCATAGTCTATGTATGGTTTTAAAATCAACAGCTGTTGCCGGCATTATTTTCATTTATTGGTATGTTGACTTTTTGTGCAGTTAACTGTGATTATATCTCAAGAGTGTTCTTAGATAAACATTGTCACAAATACAATAGTCTTTCCAAGTAAGTACTGTATATTTCAGGAGTGCAGTTCATTTTTCATTTGAAAGGGAATGATCAACTTTTGTTCTAACACATTTTAACTTGCATTCATGATGTCTTGTTGCTGGTAGAATGCTTATATGGAAACACTTCCATTGAAGACTGATGAGCTCATTAGCTACATTGCTTGTAAACTATTAATTGCTGAAAAATACTCAACATGGTATTCCTCTGTGTTCACTTGAAAAATCTGCAACTGGCTTTTCTAATAATGCATTTAATATTCTTAGCAAGCTTTTTGCTTCACTGTTGCCAATTATGGAGTATGTGGGCAGTTGAGAAGTACTTAATGTGTATGTGCAGCCATCCAATTTTAGTCACTTGATATACTGGACCTATGACATGTAGGCAGGCTGATTTGAAAAATAACTGTAATGCCAATTTTGAAAGTATGAGAAATTCTGTAAGCCATGTACTATTTACTTTGATGTATAATCCAAAGACAGGAGCAAAAATTTAATGCATGTTAACAGATTGATTTGTAAGTGATGAGTCCCAGAAACTAAAAAATGACCTAAAATCTCAGCTAGAAAGAATCTGAAATCAAAGGATGATGCATGCACTAGCTATGATTTTGCTCTCCTCTATGGCTATAGAGATGGTATACTCTGTGTGCAAAGGTAAAAGAGTAGGTATAATGCTGACATTGATTTAAAGTTTTTGTTCACACAAAATAAGTTTGAACATTATTGTTGTATGGCACAATCTAGCATTACAGAGTACATTAAGCTATTGGCAATGTCTTAGGGTCAGGAATAAAAACTAAGAATTCCTTTCTTTTCATTTATGTTTTCAGTTCAGAGGAAGTGGTGTTCCTTTTTATTCTTTAAAGTTAAATTTTCTAATGATTACTTGCATCCTAGCTCATTTCTTCTCTCTTGAGAAACTATTTTACAGTTATCATTTTTTCCCCTCTAATGTGTTTGTTCATCTTGCTTTTTACTGGTTCTTTCTTCACGCATATTAGCTTTACCCTACCTGATGATTGGCAAAATTCCAATTCCTTTTCGTTTACTCTCATCTTAAACTCTTAACTATGTTTTATCTTGTCTGTTCTACCTCTTGGCCTATTTATTGTTTAACCAATTATTTTCACACAATTTTTAAAAATTTATTTTTTTAAAAAAATTTATGGGTTGGGCCAATCAACAAATGGGCCAAGGACATGAACAGACACTTCTCAGAGGAGGACATACAATCAATCAACAAGTACATGAAAAAATGCTCACCATCTCTAGCAGTCAGAGAAATGCAAATCAAAACCACCCTAAGATACCATCTCACTCCAGTTAGATTGGCAGCCATTATGAAGTCAAACAACAACAAGTGCTGGCGAGGATGTGGGGAAAAGGGTACACTTGTACATTGCTGGTGGGACTGCAAATTGGTGCAGCCAATTTGGAAAGCAGTATGGAGATTTCTTGGAAAGCTGGGAATGGAGCCACCATTTTACCCAGCTATTCCCCTTCTTGGTCTGTTCCCTAAAGACCTAAAAAGAGCATGCTACAGGGACACTGCTACATCGATGTTCATAGCAGCACAATTCACAATAGCAAGACTGTGGAACCAACCTAGATGCCCTTCAATAGATGAATGGATAAAAAAAATGTGGCATTTATACACAATGGAGTATTACTCTGCATTAAAAAATGACAAAATCATAGAATTTACAGGGAAATGGATGGCATTAGAGCAGATTATGCTAAGTGAAGCTAGCCAATCCCTAAAAAACAAATGCCAAATGTCTTCTTTGATATAAGGAGAGTAACTAAGAACAGAGTA
>NW_025999862.1:5139022-5154364 GCF_001458135.2 Marmota marmota marmota
GGGGGATAGTAGAGGATAGGAAAGGCAGCAGAACACAACAGACACTAGTATGGCAATATGTAAATCAATGGATGTGTAACTGATGTGATTCTGCAATCTGTATATGGGGTAAAAATGGGAGCTCATAACCCACTTGAATCAAAGCGTGAAATATGATATATCAAGAACTATGTAATGTTTTGAACAGCCAACAATAAAAAAATAAAAAAAAAAATTTATGGGTTGGGGCTGGGGATGTGGCTCAAGCGGTAGCGCGCTCGCCTGGCATGCATGCTGCCCGGGTTCGAGCCTCAGCACCACATACAAACAAAGATGAGTCCGCCGAGAATTAAAAAATAAATATTTAAAAAAAAATTTATGGGTGAATTATAATTATACATAATTGTGGGGTTCATTATGTCATATTCATACATATACCTAATGTAATTTGATCAGTCTCATTTCCCTGGACCTTCTCTTGCCTTCACCTTTACCTTCTCTCTATTTTCACATAATTCTCTTCTCCTGTGCTGCATTTAGCATTTATTTACTCACTTTGAAACATTTTCTCCTTCGCTTTAAGACTATAAATTCTCCTATTACTTCTCCACATTATCCTTCACTTTCCTCTTTGGATTCTTACTCTTGTTTCCTAACTGATTTTCTTAAGCATTGGTCTTGGCATTCTCTGTCCCCCTTCTCCCATTTCTTTAAGGAGCTCTTTCATCCTCATGATTTTAATTATAATTGCTATGTTGGCAACTTTTAGTTCTCATTTAAAGCTCCACTACCAGATTCTGAGGATTATCAGTCATTTTTCTAAGTTGGCACATAGATAATCATGCTCAGCACACTCCCATAATGGTCATTCTTTGGAATGACCGAAGTACTAGTTAGAACTTTACTTGTTTCTTCCCCAAAGAGTAGTGATATGCAATGTGGTCAGCAGCACTGCTCTAATCATTTGCTAGTTGGTTCCACTTTGCAGTTTGGTATTACCTTATATACTCATCAGGTATGAATTAAACTCATTTTCCACCAGCCCTTCACAAACTTTTACATTCTTAGCATCATCTGACTTGAACACATTTGATAAAGTTGTTTTTTTCTTCTAAAAACTCTGTTTCCTTGACCAATGGTGCACCACACAGTCATGTTTTTCTTCTTTATATCTTTGGCTCCTTTTTCTCAATCTCTTTGTTGGTTCATTATTTTCTAACTGGTCATCCAGTATAGAGGACAAGTATGATCACTGCATAGGATGAATGTAGAGCAAAATGACAAATCAATTTGGATGATAAATTTGGAAAACACCTCATTATCCCTTGAATGGTAAGATATAGGTGTTATGCATACTTATGAAGGTTTTGAGTTAAATAGTAACAGGACTAGTTATGTGCTTTAAGAAAATTTATCTTTCATTACTATATAGAAGTTTAAGAGGTTACATCTTTACAGTGCCTCTATTATCAATGATGGCAGAAATTATATTCGTATTTGTGTATCTCAATGATATAACATCATAAAATGTTGATCACAATGGTGAACACAGATATTTAATTGTCCCTATAAACCTATGAAATAGCTACTATTATTACCTGTCTTTTATAGTTGAGTAGATTTAAGTTTAGAAGGAAAAAAATAACCTGCCTAGAGATACCTGGTTACTTATTGGCAAAGATGAAACTACCTTTCATGATGCTATACTAAAGAAATATTTGTTGACCATTTGGTTATTGTACATATGTATCTATCTTTGTTTTTGCTATCATGTAATATGTGCTAGTGTTTTTTTGCTATCATGTAATATATGCAAGTATCTTTTAAATGCCTTGAGAATAATACTTGAGTACAGCCTCAAACAGTGCTACTTGAAAAATAAGTGTATCTAGAAATATTAAGAATTCTGGGGTAAAAAGAAGTTAAATAAATTCAAAAAACCCTCAATTAAAAACTTTAAACAAGGTGAACAGAGAGCCTACATTTTGGGAGCAAATTTTTGCCACACATCAGATAGAGTACTAATATCCAGGATATATAAAGAACTCAAAAAACTTAATACCAAAAAAACAAACAACCCAATCAATAAATGGGCTAAAGAGCTGACCAGACACTTCTCATAAGAAGATATATGTTTGATCAACAAATATATGAAAAAATGTTCAGCACCTCTAGTAATTAGAGAAATGCAAATCAAAACTACTCCAAGATTTCATCTCACGCCAGTCAGTATGGCAACTATCAAGAATATAGACAACAATAAATGTTGGCAAGGATGTGGAGGAAAAGGTACACTTATAAATTGCTGGTGGGACTGCAGATTGGTGCAACCGATCTGGAAAGCAGTATGGAGATTACTTAAAAAACTTGGACTAGAACCATCATTTAACCCAGCTATCCCACTCCTTGGTCTATACCCAAAGGACTTAAAATGAGCATACTATAGTAATGCAGCTACATCAATGTTTATAGCAGCTCAGTTCACAAACTGTGAAAGTAACCTAGATGCCCTTCAATAGATGAACCTAGCTAAACTGTGGAAGAAACCTAGAAGCCCTTCAATAGATGAATGGATAAAGAAACTGTGGTATATATACACAATAGAATATTATGTAGCATTAAAAGAGAATAAAATTATGGTATTTGCAGGTAAGTGGGTGGAGTCGGAGAATATCATGCTAAGAGAAGTAAGCTAATCCCCCCAAACCAAAGGCTGAATATTTTCTCTGATAAGTGGACGCTGATCCATAACAGGAAGGGGGAGGGATGGGAAAAATGGAGGAACTTTGATTGGACAAAGGGAAGGGAGATTAAAGAAGGTGCATGGGGACAGGAAGGATGGTGGAATGAGATGGAAATCATTTCCTAACATACATATATGACTGCACATATGGTGTGATGCTACATTGTGTACAACCATAGAAGTGTAAAGTTGTGCTGTAATTGTGTACAATGAATCAAAATGCATTCTGCTGTCATATATACCTAATAAAAATAAATAAATAAATAAACTTTAAATTATTATTATTATTACTATTATACCAGTCATTTCTCAGTTAGTACTTTTAAAAATGCCAAATTGTGTTGCAAATCTCCAACAGGGGATTATAATGTACTAGAGTCTATATAATTTGGGCCCCTGTGACACAAAATCTGACATGGGGCTCTTGTGTAAATGATTCTGTGAGGGAATCTATTCAGGTAAAATCTGTGAAGGGGTTGAGGGTAGTAGGATAGTGTAGAGAAAAAGCTGCGTTATATCTGGCAAACATGAGCTTCATGTGGCTTCTAGGCACTTGAAATATGGGCAGTTTGAGTGAGAATATGCAACTTAAACTTTAAAAACTGATACTTGATATAGTTATTGGAAAATATTAAGGGTATGTGAATCTGATTTTTCAACTACAAATTTTTATGAAATCTAAATATATATCAAACATTTCTGATACAATTTAGTATCTGAGTTGGGCTATTTCATAAGGGTAGAATACATGGATTTTAAAAACTTAGTTTGATAAAATGTACAATAGCTCATTAACAATTTTTTATTGATTACATGTTGAAATGTTATAATATTGGATATGTGGAGTAAACAAAATAGAGTTTTAAAGATAATTTTACCTTCTTTTAATCATTTTAATGATTGGTTTAAAATAATTATTTTTTTGTGAATTTTAATACTTTAATAATATGCTATCAAGAATCTTTAAAGCTGTATATGTGTCTTACATTGGGTTTTCTGGGATTTGCTTGATTCCAGGGGAGAGCTAGAGAATGAATGGCACCAAAGTTGTCTTCCTTTAAGACAAGAGGGTCAGCCTTTCTCATCCCAGGGTTAGTAGTCATTTCCTGGTAGCCACTTTTACTCCCCTTTTCTTCCTTCAAGGCATAACTTCTATGGATAATATAATTTTAGTATTTGGGAGGTCCTTTCATAAATGACCACAGGTCTGTATGTGTTATATTGAATTTAACTGAAACCTACCATGCAATTAATAAGGTCTCAAAGGATTTCAGTCATCACACTCCATTGATTTTTCTATGTAATAGTTTATTACTTGGGCGTCTGCCCTTCTGAGGCAGTTAAGCATAAAACTCATTATGCAAAAATGGTGACATTTTGTGTGTCTGTTTCATTTGCTTGTTTCTGAGTTATCTAAGTTGCTAGATAACTATCAATAATTTTAATTTCTCTTGAGAGAACCTTCTGGATTATATGTCCCAAGGAGAATGTTATGGTTAAAAATGACGCTTCTCTCATCTGGTGGTTACTCTATAACTTGAAGTCATATGCTTATCACTCTTTTCCTAGAGTATTTAGACATTATCACTCCCTTTTATAAAATGTGAATGTTTTTAGTCTGTGCATCTCTGTACCCCACCTAATATTCATCCCAATATTTGTTAATTTGAATTATTTTTTTATTTATGATTATCCCTCTGCTTTTTATTCTGCCTTGTATCATCTTACTAACTCCAACCAGAGACTCTTTGGATTCCAGTAGACAGAATGACTTCAACCTCCTCTATAGACTTCTCATGTCCTAGTCTAGATTGCAGCTTTCTCTTTTTGTTTCATATGTCAACACTCTTCCATAAGCTTTCCATCTTACAGAAGGCTCTCAATTACTATTGCCTCTCCTTATCAGTCTTGTAATGGTTTTATTTCTTTTTTGTAGTTTTCAATTTTCATTTTAGTGGAGTCTGGGAAAAGACTTGGTTAAATAAAAGTACTCAGGGTGTATATTGAAAGAACTGATAATGGTTTCCAAGAGGGTGGAATACAGAAGAGTGCTTTCCTGGCTGCTCTGTGGTGTGAAACCAAGAAAGATGATTTCTCAGCAAGGTGGGTGGAAAAAAGAAAAAGAAAAAAAAGGAAAGAAATAAAAGAGTGGGTGTCTTACTGAAATTTAATATTGGATATTCAAAGCAGATCAGGGACTCAGGAGGTTGGATATAATAAACTAAGGAAGAAATCCCCAGCCATAGCTGCAATCACAGCCAGAGGCACAACCCAGAGAAGTTCCTCTATGAGCAAAGTGGAGAAATAAGGAAATTAGAGGAATTTGTATTTTTAGGAGGACTGCAGTGTGTCTGGGTACAGAGAGTTTAGAGATCAAAGACACCAACTGACTAAACTGAAAGGCATGCTGCACAATATCCTTGTATGGGAAAAAGACTGCATCTCTCCTGGTGGCATGTGAAGGACACAGGAAGGAACCATTTAGCAGTTGCGGCATGGGGGCCAGCAGCTGAGGAAGCTGATTCCTGGCAAACCTGAGTCTGGCCTGAAATACAGGCCTGTCAAACCCACACTGTACAACATAAAGTGTACGTAAGTGACCAGGAGAAAATCAAATGTGGAGAGAGGTTTCCATAGGGGACAACTAGTATGGAAACCCATCTGGATCTCTCTTTCCCCCTCTAATCTTGCTGCTTGCAGGACCATCTGGGAGAGATGTGCCTAATGGGGAATTCGAAAGGGCAGGGGAGGGAGAGATTGAGTTTGGGACTGAACTCCAGACTAGGAAATGTGGGGTCTGCTGGTGATGTAGTGGACTAAAAATTGGCTCTTCCATCATATAAGAGATGGAGATCCCTAGGATGCAGTCTTCCAGAATAGATGAGCAATTGGTGGGCTCTGGAAGTGTTGATTTGAAATCTCTAGACCAACTGGCATTCAGCAAAGAGCCTGGAGCCTACCTAAGCCTAAATCCCATCTCTCGGAGTTTCACTTAGGGGTTAACTTTCTCACTCTAGCAACCCCACTCTGAGGGTGGAGCAAACATCATATTCCTGATGACCTCACCTAACACTGCTGAGAAGGGAAACTGAAAATCTTTTGAACTCCAATGGAAACAATTCTTTAACTTTTGATCAATATCTTTTTTTCTTTTCTCTGTTTAATTGTACTTTAATGGTTCATGGACATGTATACATTTTCATATTTGATTTTTAATTTTTTTTCTCATTTCTAACATTTTTAAAACCAGTTATTTTTTATGGATTAATTTTTTGAGAACTAGGATGTTTGATTAGTATATTTCAGTTTTGTTTTGTATTCTTTTATTTTTTGTTTTTAGTTTTTAATTTTAAAATTATATATATATATATATATATATTTTTTTTTTCTCACTTATCTGTATCCCTTTGTTCTCTTTGTCTCTTTTCTTCTGCTAACAATCTCTATTGTTCTGTTTCACTCTTTCTTTAATATCTTACTTATACCTTCTCTCCTCCTTCCTCATAATTATCACATCCTACATCACTTCTGTTCTCTCCCTGTCACCATTTGAAATTGTAAACTCTTTTGCAAACTTACTGGTTTTATTGTTGGCAATAATTTATCATAACATTTTTGTTTATTGTGATAACTTTGCAGACATCATAGCAGGAATTATTTGATTTAAGGTTGTATATTGTTTGCATTAATTTTTGTTATTATTTGTCTTCCCCTAAATGGTGAGGTACTGGAAACCTTCAGAGACATTTTAAGTCTACAAAGTAGAAGTTCTACTACTTCAGACCCATACTGTTAGATGGATAGACACACAAAACATGAAAAAGAAAGAAAGGGAACAAATCACCCCAAACAAAGATACTTCAATATAATAATCCATTGATACCACAGTGGAAGAAATGTCAGAGAAGGAGTTTAGAATGTACATAATTAAACTGATCTGTGAGATAAAGGATGATGTAAGGAGTGAAATCAAAGAGAAAATACAGGTAGTGAAAAAGAACTTTAATAAAGAGATAGAGATTCTGAAAATAAAATCAAACAGAAATCCTCAAAATGAATAACCAAATTAAAAATCTAATGGAAATCATTACTAACAGACTAAACCACTGGAAAGGCAGAGTTCCAGGCAATGAATACAAAATAAATAATCTTTAAAAATCTTTTTTTAAGTTGTAGATGGATAGCATGCCTTTATCTTTTTTATTTTTATGCAGTGCTAAGGATCAAACCCAGTGTCTTACGCATTCTAGGCAAGTGCTCTGCCACTGAGCTAAGCCCCAGTCCAAAATATATAGTCTTGGAAATAAAATTGACCATGGAGAAAAGATATTAAGAGACCATGAACAGAATCTCCAAGAAATATAGGATAACCTGAAAAGACCAAATTAAAGATTTATTGGGATAAATGAAGGCTCAGAGATACAAATTAAAGGAATGAACAGTATTTTCAATGAAATAATATCAGAAAATTTCCCAAATGGAAAATCATATACAGTAGGCCTAAAGGACCTCAAATATAACAAAATTACAACAGACCCCTAGCAAGGTACTTTATTATAAAAATGCCTAACATTTAAAATAAGGATAGAATTTTAAAGACTGCCAGAGAAAACTGACAGTTCACATTTAGAGGGGAAATCAATCCAGATCTCAGTTGATTTCTTAACCCAGACTCTCAAAGATAGAAGGTCTTGGAATATTATATACCAAGCTCTGAAAGAAAATGGATGCCAGCCAAGAATAATATATCTAGCAAAATTAAGCTTCAGAATTGATGATGAAATAAAAACCTTACAAGATAAACAAAAGTTAAAAGAATTCACAACTAGAAAGCCTGCACTACAAAAATACTCAATAAAATATTTCATGAAGAGAAATGAAAAATAAGTATAAAACTGTACTAAAAGAATAGTCAATCACTGCTACATCAATGTTCATAGCAGCACAATTCACAATAGCAAGACTGTGGAACCAACCTAGATGCCCTTCAATAGACGAATGGATAAAAAAAATGTGGCATTTATACACAATGGAGTATTACTCNATAGCTAACATTATATCTCAGAGCCCTGGAAAAGAAGAATAAAGCAATATCAAAAGCATTATAAGGCAGGAAATAATTAAAATCAGAGCTGAAATCAATGTAATTGGAAAAAAAAGCCAAAAAATTGAAGAAAAAAGAGTTGGTTCTTTGAAAAAATAAATAAAATTGACAAACCCCCAGCCAAGTTAAATATGAGAAAGAAAGAAAAAGCTCAAATTTCTAAATTTCATGATGAAAAAGGAAATATCATGTTAGAGACTACTGAAATATAGATAATAATCAGAAACTTTTGAAAATTTATACTCTAATAAAATAGAAAATATTGAAGAAATCAACAATTTCTAAAGACATATGACCTACCGAAATTGAATCAGGAGGACATGGAAAGATTGTAGACACCATCAAAAGCCTACCAACAAAGAAAAGCCCAGGACCAGATGGATCCTCAGCCAAGTTCTACAAGACCTTTCAAGAAGAGCTAACACAAATTCTCCTCAAATTATTCCATGAAATAGAAAAGGAGGGAACCCTTTTGAATTCATTCTGTGAAGTTAGTATCACCCTGATACCAAAACCAGACAAACAAATTAAGAAAACTTCAGACCAATATTCCTGATGAATATAGATGCAAAAATTCTTAATAAACTATTGGCAAATTACATACAAAAACACATTAAAGAGATAGTGTACCATGAGTTACACTCATGGGTTCATCCCAGGGATGCAAGGTTAGTTCAACAAATGGAAATCAATATATGATAATTCATCACATTAATAAACTTAAAGACAAGAATCACATGATTATTTCAATAGATACAGAAAAGAATTTGACAAAAATACATCATCCATTCATGTTCAAAACATTAGAAAAACTAGGAATATACTCAACATTGTAAAAGCTATGTATGCTAAACCCAGGGCAGCATCATTCTAAATGGAGAAAAATTGGAAACATTCCCTCTAAAAACTGGAACAAGACAGGGATGCCCTCTTTTTCCACTTCTATTCAACATAGTCCTTGAATCTCTAGCCAGAGCAATTAGACAGATGAAGGAAATTAGGGGATACAAATAGGAAAAGAAGAACTCAAACTATTCCTATTTGATGTCTACATGATTCTATATTTAGAAGATCAAAAAACTCCACCAGAAAACTTCTAGAACTCATAAATGAATTTATCAAAGTTGCAGGATATAAAATCAACACCCACAAATCAATTGATGTATAACATCAATAATGAATCAACTGAAAGAGAAATTAAGAAAACTATCCCATTTACAATATCCTCGAAAAAAATAAAATATTTGAGAATCAATCTAACAAAAAAGGTGAAAGACCTCTACAATGAAAACTACAGACAGAACATTAAAGAAAGAAATTGAAGAAGACCTTAGAAGATGGAAAGAATAGGCAGAATAATATTGTCAAAATTGCCATACTACCAAAAGTGCTCTAAAGGTTTAATGCAATTCTTATTAAAATCCCAATGAGAAGACCACTCCCTCTGATCAGTGCAGGAGCCCAGGCCCAGGCCCAGGTCAGGCCCAGAACCACTCCCTGCTGACCTGCTGGAGCCCAGGCCCAGGCCTAGGACCAACCCCATTGACTCACCCAGGAGCCCAGGCCTAGCCTCATCTCTGTAAGTGGTTGCATCAATCTTGGGACACTCCCACTGATATTGCTGCCACTACCATTAGTTGCAGTAGCATCCATCTTGGAACACTGGCTGGGGACTGAAGGCCTAACATCAAGGTGAGGTACAGGGATACCCTCTTTCTACATGTCCTAATATGCATGAGCAGTACAAGATTATAGAGTAAAAACACTAATGCCTCAGATCTGCACTGCAAGAAAGGAAGACAGACGACATGAAAAAACAAGGGAAAAAAGTGCCCCAAATAAACTAAGTTACTACAACAATAGAATCCATTGACAGCGCAGTTGATGAAATGTTAGAGAAGGAGTTCAGAATGTACATAATTAAAATGATCTGTGAATTAAAGAATGACATAAGAGAGCCAATACAGGCAAAAATTGATCACTCCAACAAAGAGATAAGAGAGCAAATACAGGCATCCATTGATCACACCAGCAAAGAGATAAGGGAGCAAATACAGGTAGCAAAAGATAACTTCAAGAAAGAGAGATTCTGGAAAAAAATCAGAAATCCTTGAGATGAAGGAAACAATAAACAAAATAAAAAGCTCAAAAGAAAGCATCACCAACAGATTAGATCACTTGGAAGACAGAATATCATATAATGAAGAAAAAATATACAATCTTGAAAATAAAGTTGACCACACAGTGAAGATGCTAAGAAACCATGAACAGAACATCCAAGAATTATGGGATAGCATCATAAGACCAAATCTAAGATTTATTGGTATAGAGGAAGGCACAGAGATTCATACCAAAGGAATGCACAATCTCTTCAATAAGATAATATCAGAAAATTTTCTAAACATGAAGAATGAATTGGAAAATCAAATACAAGAGGCTTACAGGATACAAGCTGTACAAAATCACAACAGATCTACACCAAGGCATATTATAATGAAAATGCCTAGCATATGGAATAAGGATATAATCTTAAAGGCCACAAGATAGAGTGATCAGATCACATACAGGGGGAGTTCCAATTTGGAACTCAGCAGATTTTTCAGCCCAGACCCTCAAAGCCAGGAAATTCTGGAACAACATATACCAAGCTCTGAAAGAAAAATAGATGATGACCAAGAAGCTTGTATCCAGCAAAACTAAGCTTCAGATTTGACATGAAATAAAAACCTTTCATGATAAACAAAAGTTAAAAGAATTTACAGTGAGAAATCCCATACTAGAGAGCTCCTCAGCAAAATATTCCATGAGGAGGAAATGAAAAAGAACAATGAAAATCAGCAAAAAGAGGAGCTACACTAAAGGAAAGGCCAATCAAAGGAGAAACCAAGTCAAGTTAAAAACCAAAATAAACCAAAATTACCAGGAATACAAATCATATTTCAATGATAACACTGAATATTAATGGCCTAAACTCACCAATTAAAAGACATAGATTTTATTTAAAAAAAAAAACCCAAATATGCTGCCTTTAAGAGACTCATCTCATAGAAAAAGACATCCACAGATTGAAGGTGAAAGGGTGGAAAAAAATGTACCACTTACATGGACTGCATAAACAAGCAAGGGTTTCTTTCCATCTTCATATCAGATGAAGTGTACTTCAAACCAAAGCTAATGGAAAGGACATTTCATACTACTTAAGGGGTTCATACATCAATGAGACATAACAATCATAAATATCTGTTCCCCAAATAATGGGGAACCTATGTATATCAAACAAACCCTTCTTAACTACAAGAATTAAAATAGACCACAACACAATAATACTGGGTGACCTTAATACACCTCTCTCACCACATAGATTAACAGATTGGATTAAAAAAATCTACAAACAAAAACCTAAACAAAGAAACTATAGAAATCAATAAAACAATCAGTAATATAGATTTAAAAGACATATACAGAATATTCCATCTATCAAAGAGCAAATATACTTTCTTCTAAGCAGCACATGGAACATTCTCCAAAATAGATGATATGTTATGCCACAAAGCAAGTCATAGCAAATACAAAAAAGTAGAGATACTACCCTGCATTTTATCTAATCATAATAGAATGAAATTAGAAATCAATGAAAAAATATAAAAATTGAAGCTACTCCAACACCTGGATACTAAATAATATGCTATTGAATGATGCATACGTAACAGAAGACATTGGGAGGAGCTAAAAAAATTCTTAGAGGTCAATATTTCATTAGATATGTCAATACTTTAAATCAGTTTATAGTTACAGTTAGGCATTGACTGAAGCCTGGGATCCATTCTGTTTCTTTAAGATGGCACACATTTGACTCTTGAAATAAAGTTAATCACTATCATGTTCTCACAAGAGAGAAGAAAATTCTTTTCTGCTTTGTGTGTGTGTCCTCTAATCCATTGTACATGTAATGACTGCAGAGTTTAATTTCTTGAGGATATTCTTCTTTCCCATATTGTCAAATGCCATTCCCCAAATACTGCTAATAAGTAGAAAGTAGTCTCTTAACATTCAATCTACTATTATTTCTCTCACACTAATGTGAAACATTTTAGACTGGAGTTTTTTTTGGTTCATTAGTGGTAACATTTTAAGAAGATTGTAAAATGTTCAGATTTCACTGGTCACTCATCATGTTTCTCCAGTATAAGAATCTATTAACTCGTTTCTAACGAAAGAATCATTAAGAGAGGCTGATTTGACTTCAAAATACTAGTAATAAAAGGCCAGTTAGTATAAACATTGGTAAAATCAATTAAATTTATCATACAATAAAATGAAGAAATATATATCTGAGGGGTGCAGTTCTAAGGAGTTGCTAAACTTCATTGAAGAGTATATTCTTTTCAGAAATCTTTTTTTTCATATACACGCACATATAACCCACATAAAAATCATTTTCCAATTAAAATCATGGTTGAATGACAAAACTAAAAGGTGTGCCGGTGTCCTCAAATCAGTGAAAATTTAGGGTCACAGAGTGAAAGAAGTTTCTGGCTGTGAAAGAGAACAGATCCTGAAGAAACTAGTATTAAAAAGGGTCTGAGAGAGTGGGTGTGGGTGCATGCCTATAATCCCAGCCATTCAGGAGGCTGAGGCAGGAGAATCACTAGTTCAAAGATAGCCTCAGTAACTTAGTTAAGCCCTAAGTAACTCAGAAAGACCCAGTCCCTAAATAAAATATAGAAAAAGGCTGGGGATGTGGCTGGATTCAATCCCTGGTACCAAAAAAAAAAAGGGTCTGAGAGAAAAAAATCTTGATAAACACCTAAAAATAGTTTTGCATGAAAATTGTAACCATTTTTCTAAACTGGCTCAAGGATTTTTTCCAGTCATAACAACTGGAAAAAACTATGACACTGTTATATTAGGAATGATTCTGTTTAGATGTCCATGTGGACCTATAACAACAAAAGAATCTTGGAATTTCTAGCTTGATAATAATAATCCTCCCTCCTCCTCCTCCTCTTCCCCCCTCCCCTCCCCCTCCCCTCCCCTCCCCCTCCTCCCCTCCCCCTCCCCCTCCCCCTCCTCCTCCTTTCTTCTTCTTTTGTATTTTGGTATTGGGGATTGCACCAGGGGCATTCTACCACTGAGCCAAACCCTCAGATCTTTTTGTTTATTTTGAGGCAGGGTCTTGCTTAAGTTGCAGAGGCTTCCCTTGAACTTGTGATTCTCCTGCCTTAGTCTCCCAAATTGCTGGGATTACAGGCATGTATCACCACACCCAGCCTGCTAGATTGTATTCTTGAATATTTGCCCTTGTACTTCTGTCTTTTCTCAACTTTTCTTTGCTTTTTCATATTAGAGATGTTTAATGAAATTTACTATTTTATGTTCCTCAGGAAATGATCCAAAATAAGTAATTATAACTCTTTGTTTTCTCTTTATATTCCAAAATTTTTCATTGCTTCTATTTTTTCTCAATATTTTTGGCTTCTCTTTTCTTCCTTAGCTTATGGCATTTTCCCCGTTCAGTAAATATCAGTTTCAAGTAGCGCTGGAGGGAAACACTTAGAATTGAGGGTCTCTATTGATGGTCCTCTAACAATGGACAGTTGAACCCCTAACATGATGTAGCTTGATAGCAAGAGTTTTATGATATATTGAGACAGGAAAGCTTGATGAAGTTCCACAGTTGAGAAATTGTGGAAATTTTGTAGTAATGTCTTTGATTTTGACATGATAAATCTTCACATAAAGATATAAGATATTAATACAGTAGTGAGAACATGTTTGCATTTCAAGAACTCAGCATTTAAAATCTAACATTTTTCTCTGGGGACTAAAGACTTTCACTTGTTTTCCTTATTGTGTTTCCATAATCTTTGTATTTGCATAATGAGAGTGATACTTAAAAATGAGGGGAACTGTTTAAGATTTCATAGAAAGAAGTGGACAAGCTAGGAGAGCTGGCTGTGGACAGTATTTCACTATTGTGCTTTGGGGTGAGAAGAACATTCATAGCTACTGTTAGTATTACACTGGGAGCATTATTTGGAGCTGGTTGAACTTTCTTCAGAGAACTATTTAACTATGGCATTTGGGACATTCCTGAAATGCTAAAATTATACGAATATTAAAGCTTCAAGAATGCTGGGTCAAATATTATTCCTTTAAGGATACAGCAGACTTTATGTTGTCTGGGATTTTCAAGAAAAGTCTGTACAGTTAATATAAAATATGGAAGCCAACTTGAGAGTTTGTAAAAAAAAATTGACTTTTGGAGCCAAATTCAGATATCTCAAAATGGTAAGTTTTCAGTCTTTTGACTTCTAAACAAATGTGCCTATTTTTGAACAATAAAAATACCCACTATGAAGGGCCTTAATAAAACCTTCATATATCTTTAATATAATCCAAATTATTAAGGCATAATTAGCAACAGAAAATCTTTTTATGTGCTTATTGACTATTTGTATTTCCATTTTCCCAGGTAAAAATTTGTTTTTTTTTAGTACTAAGTTGTAAGAGTTAAAAATAGATTCTGTATGTATTTTTATACATTCAAATTATAATACTTACTGAATAATACTTATAATACTTTAGTTCACTTCCACAAGTTCTGGGGCCTTTGAAACAAGATTTATACACCTAATAAGAGTATCATTGATGGAGACTTACAAATTACCAACTGTTTTCTAGAGATTGTATGAAAAGTAATTGTGATTTGACTTTGCTTATTTTGCCATCTGAACATCACCTGATAAGGATGGATTTGGGAGCCTTGTTGGCCACCTTGGTAGGTTTGACAGATTCTTGGAAAACTTACCTTTGTTTATGCCTGCACACTATCAAAATTGCTGGGTGAAAAATGAAATGTTGACTTATTTGATTATTGGACCAATCAGCCAGATATTATATCCGGAAGGTACACACTGTATTGATGAGAGCACAGTCCTTGGAGTTTGACATATTCAAGCTGGAATTTCTGTTCTATCAACTCATTAGAATAAATGACCTCAGATAGTTACTCCACCTTGATAAATCTCAGTTCCTTTAACAGCACAAGAGAGACATTGTGAGACTGTTGAGAGATGAAATGTTTTTACAGATATCTTCATAATTGTTGCTTCTTTTGCCTAGAATTCTTCTTACCTCTTCAGTCTTTTGGCAAACAGCTGTGGACTGCCGCAGTCTGGCTGGGCACAATCAGGAGCCACTTGTCAAAAGAAACTAACTTTATTTTTAGAACCACACACGCCAAACAAAACAGCCTCTCAGGAAAAACCCTCAGAGCCTCAACTGCCACCACCGGCTTTCCACAAGCCTCTCTCTCCCACACAAGCTTCTCTCCACCTCCCACAATCCTCCTGCTCTTGAGGCCGATTGGCTGGGTCACATGGGCGGAGCCAAAAAAGTCCCCCAATGAGCAGCTCCGTGGTCTGAAAGGGCAGGGAAACAGCCCAATGAGCATCACTGCAGAGGAGCCAATCAGCTAGATGTTGCTGGGGCCGCTGTGAGCCAATCATCAGCC
>NW_025999862.1:5156999-5173886 GCF_001458135.2 Marmota marmota marmota
CTCTCTCTATATATATATATATATATATATATATATATATATATTTTAGTGCTCTGTTGTGTTGCTGTATACATGGGTGTGCATGTATTACTTTAGTATGCTGACTTTAAATATTTAGGATAAATACTGTGGAGTGGTATAATTGGGTCATATGGTGATTCTATGTTTAGTCTTTTGAGGAACTTCATAAGACATACATAGTGGTTTAAAATAATTTACAGTCCCATCAACAGTGTAAAAGTGTTCTTTTTTTCCTACATCCTTTCCAGCATTTATTATTTGTATTCTTGATGATTGCCAATCTTACTGGTGCAAGACGAAATCTCTGTAGTTTTGATTTGCATTTCCCTAATTGCTAATGATACTCAATATTTTTAAATGTATCTGTTGATCATTTGTACTTCTCATTTTCATAAGTGTCTATTTAATTCATTTGCCCATTTATTAATTGGGTCATTTGATTTTTTGGTATAATGCTTTTTGAGTTTTTTTATATATTCTAGATTTTAATCTTCTGTCAGAAGAGTAACTAGCAAAGATTTTCTCTCATTCTGTAGGTTCTCTCTTCACATTCCTAATTGTTTTCTTTGCTGTGCAGAAGCTTTTAAATTTGATTCCATTTCATTTAAGAACTCTTGGCATTATTTCTGAGCTTTAGGGGTCTAAATGAGAAAGTCATTGCCTGTGCTTATATATTGTGGTATTGACCCTACATTTTCTTCTAGGAGTTGCATATGTTCTGGCCTAATTTCCAGATCTTTGATCCATTTTGAATTAATTTTTTTGCATGGTGTGAGACAAGAGTTTGGATTCATTCACATATGAATAACCAGTTTTCCCAGAACCATTTTTTAAAAAGATTGTCTTTTCTTTAGTATCTGTCTTTGACACCTTTGTCAAGGATCAGATGACTGTAAATGTGTGGGTTTGTCTCTGTGTCTTCTATTTTGTACCATTGGCCTGTGTTCTGTTTTATACCAGTGCTATGCAGTTTTTTTTTCTATGTCTTCTATTTTGTTCAATTGGTCTTCATGTCTGTTTTGGTGCCAATACCATGCTGTTTTTGTTACTGTAGCTCTGTAGTATTATTTAAGGTCTGGTATGCTGATGCCTCCTGTATCACTTTTCTTGATAAAGATTGTTTTGGCTATTCTGGGTCTCTTATTTTTCCAAATGAATTTCATGATTGCCTTTTCAAATTTCTGTGAAGAACATCATTGAGATATTTATAGAAATTGCATTAAATATGTATAGTGCTTTTGGTAGGATGGCATTTTGATAATATTTATTCTGCCTATCCAGGAACACGGGAGATTGTACCATTTTCTGAGGTCTTTTTCAGTTCCTTTCTTTAGTTTTCTGTAGTTTTCATTATAGATGTCTTTCACCTCTTTTGTTAGGTTGATTCCCAAATATTTTATTTTTTTGAGGCTTTTGTAAAAGAGATAATTTTCCTATTTCTCTTTTGGCTGATATATCATTGGTGTATAGAAATCCAATTGGTTTATTGAAATTGATTTTGAACCCTGCTACTTGGCTGAATTCATTTATGAGTTCTAAAACATTTCTATTAGAGTTAATAGGTCTTCTAAATAAAGGATCATGTCTTCACAAATTGGGATAGTTTGAGCTCTTCTTTTCCTATTTGTAACCCTTTAATTTCTTTCTTTTGTCTGATTGCTTTGACTAGGGTTTCAAAATCTATTTTGAATAGGAGTGGTTAAAGAGGGCATCCCTGTCTTTTCCCAGTTTTTAGAGGGAATGCTTGAGTTTTTCTCCATTTAGAATGATGTTGGCCCTGGGTTTAACATATGTGGCTTTTATAGTGCTGAGGTATGTTCCTAGCATTGCTAGTTTTTGTAGGGTTTGAACATGAATGGATACTGAATTTCGTCAAATGCTTTTTTTTGCATCTATTGAAATAATCGTGTGATTCTTGTCTTTAAGTCTATTGATGTGATAATTACATTTTTTTGATTTTTTGTATGTTAAACCAACCTTGTATCCTTGGGATGAACCCCATTTGATCATGGTGCATTATCTTTTAAATATGTTTTTGTATGTGATTTGCAGTATTTTATAAAGAATTTTTGCATCTATGTTCATCAGGGATATGGGTCTGAAGTTTTCTTTTCTTGATGAGTCTTTGTCTCATTTTGGTATCAGGGTGATAGTAGCTTCATAGAATGAGTTTGGAAGGGTTCCCTCCTTGTCTATTTCATGGAATAATTTGAGGAGGATTGGTGTTAGTTCTTCTTTGAAAGTCTTGTAGAACTTGGCTGAGTATATATAAACTAATTATTTCCAAAATATGGTAAAAATACAGTTAATTAAGAGAAAAGAAAATATGCTAGTAAGTTAGAACAGTTTCAATTTCAAAAAGTGAACAGAATCTGCTGAAGAGATATAGCAGGTGATGGTTATAAGGAAGGAGGAAAAATAGAAACAAGAGAGAGAGAGGAAGAGAGAACAATAGAATTTAGCTGTTAGCACAAGGAGATAAGAGAGAGAAACAAGACAGATAAACAAATGAAAACAATACAAAATGAAACCAAAATATGCAAACCAAAAAATCCTAGCCCTCAACAAACAAGGCAAGGAAAAATAACTACATTAGAAAATGCTAAAAATGAAAAAAAAGAAATATGTATATATTTCAGCCTTGGGTTGGCCTTGGGTTTAACATATATGGCTTTTACATTGTTGAGGTATGTTCCTACTATTCCTAGTTTTTCTAGGGTTTTGAACATGAATGGATGGATCAGCACAGCAAGAACTCATACACATACACACACACACACAAAAAAAAGAAAGATAAAGAAAAAAGTATTCTTAATGAAAAATGAAGGAATTGCTCCACTGGTGTGGTCAAATAGTTAACCAGAATAAATGATCACTGTCTATGCCCAACTATCTTTCTTTCTGCTTCTTCTTGGGCTATGTGCTGATGGAGGGTAGGGGGGAGCTGGAGGTTATTGTGTCGCTCTCTGAACTGCCAGGTGTAGTGGCCTAAGACTGAAATTGGTTGACCTAAGTGTCAGTTTCCCTTGTCACCAATGTGAGGTAAGATGGAATGGAAAGTATTGTCAGTTGGAGTTTTGTCCACACAGACCAGATCAATGCACTTCTAGAGTGGGGCTGCTAAAGAGTTCTATGAGGGGTGTTCTGGCTGGTGGGGCTTAGGTCTAATTGGGCTTCAGGGGTTTTGTTGAGTGTCTGGAGAGAGTAGATCAACACACCCCTAGGACTTGGCAGCTGCTAATTTCTGATGGGTGTCTGGATCTCAGGAGCTCCCCAAGAATTCCACTTGTGGGGCAGGGGAGCCAGTCCTCCACACACTCTGCTCCCCATGAACACGGCCTTACCAGGTTTAGTCCCTGAATGTATTTACACCCACCTGTTCAGTTTTCTGATCCACTTCAGCTGGTTATGTGAGCTGCCAGACTCAAAGGAGAAACAAATTGGGTCCTCCTTTGCTTTTCTGACTTGAAATACCCCGTGTACAATTTTCCCTGTTCTTATTTCACTCATGATCTGCTAGGTATACCCTAGGCCACATGGTAGCTGTTTGCTGGGACAGGGTGGCAGTTATTACTATGATCTATCACTCTGCTAGATCATAGTAAAATGGCTCCTGCCTCAGCTCTTCATGTCCAGTTGAGAAACTAAGAACATTTTTCAAGCACCAATGCACAGTACAGGCTCTGGATCAGCTAAGTTCAGAATGCTTTTCTGATTTCATGTTTTTCTGTACCAAATCTGTTTTTTTCTGTGTTCTCCATCCCTCTATGGTAAACCAGTGCCACTACCACCACTGATGCTGCAACTGGGTTGGGTCCAATGAACTCTTTTTTTTTTTTTTGAAGAGAGAGAGAGAGAGAGAGAGAGAGAGAGAGAGAGAGAGAGAGAGAGATATTTAGTTTTTAGTTTTTGGCGGACACAACATCTTTGTTTGTATGTGGTGCTGAGGATCGAACCCGGCAGCACGCATGCCAGGCGAGCGCGCTACCGCTTGAGCCACATTCCCAGCCCCCAATGTACTCTTTCGTCATTGCTTAATGTGCCCGTATTTCTGAGTCTCTAAGACTATCCAATATTAAATTTTATTGAAATCCTTCTTTCACTCATCTCACTAAGAAGCAGTACCTTCACTGCTTGAATCCCGAGCCATGGAAAAACTAGAAAAGCAGTCTTCCTTTACTCTACCATCTTGAATTTCACATTAGTAAGTTTTTAAAATTGGGAGTTATAATTACAATTCACAAGAGAGGTTGCAGAATAAACTAATAAACTTTTGATTAACCTCCGTTAGTGAATATTCCTTTGGTATTAAGAGGAAGGAAGGATCATTGTTTATTGCTGAAAGGGAATAAAAAGAGTATTAATCTAGAGAAGTGGTAAAGAAGTCATCTCTTTAGATAGCCTCTACAATATTGCAATTGTGATATTAGGGGATGTTTCTACTACTTTTAAAGAAACTGGTTTAATCAAACTTTGTTTTATAAAAAATTTTATATTTTTAAGTTTTATATAATTAGTCCCGTGAATTTGAGAGTTCCCAATGATTCAGTGCTTAATGGCTGGCTGGTCTTGACCTTCGACTTTAGTTAAGTCATTATGATGGCCTCCTTTTGCCTTTATCTGGCCATAGCTACTCCCCAATGCATGTCTGCTGCTGGTCTTGAAGGTTGGAATTTGCCTTCTCTGAATTGCTTTGTTAGGAGGGGCTGGGACAATGCTCAGTTTAAGGCTGAGTATTCCCCATTATTAAAAACTATATTTTATATATTTATATGTATATATTTAAAAATATATTCTACCTAATATACAAGTCATGGAGTTTTCCATTGTGGTGGGGGGTCAAATGCTATTCTCAATTCTCTGTGAATGCCATATTACCTATTACCTCAAATCTTCTTAGATGGTTCTTGCTCCAGATTTGGTTAGTTTCTTCCCAAGTATGGGATGCTTATTCTTCAACAGAATACTCAAGTGGCAGCCTCTTTAGATCTTCTGAGTTCTCCCCTTTCCTATTCGATATCTACAGTGTGTACTTTAGCTGCCTTGATCCCCCAGTATTCTTAACTTTGCCTCTCAGTTCAGAAAGTTTGTCAGGCTCTTCTGTGGTTTCCCTTCTTGTATTGTGGCCTGAAAATTCTCTCCTGGCAGTAAGCTGAAGCTAGCAAAAGGCTTATTCTGTTTGTTTTTCAATTCTCAGGGATTATTGTCCTCCACTGCCTGACATTCAGCGATTTAATAACCATTTTTTCACATTTTTGTCTTTTTTTTGATTTTGGAAAAGAAATCTGGTTTTTGTTAATCTGCCTTGGCTGAAAGAAAATTATAACTTTTATTGAGAGTTCACTGAGAGTTTGAATAAAGCAAACAAAACATAGCATCTTTTAATGGCAACCATATGTACTTTGACTCTGTGTAAACCTCCTGATGTTCTTGTAGCACTCAAACCTGAGTCTGAATAGCAGCAGTTTCCATCTTTCCTGTGCCATAATAAGGTTTTCTTCCTTTGACCACACTGTCTCAGACTTTTTAAAGGAGGATATTTAAAAAAAATATCTGTGTAAGGTTAGGATCTAATTGAAGTTGTCTTTTTTCTTCCCTGCCAAATAAAAGAATAGTCTGCTCCAAAGTTATATTCAAGCTTCTACCTCTTAGGAGCTTTCAAATTCAAATTGGCAGTTTCCCAATTAAAAACAAATAAAACCAAACCCTTAGTGCCCAATTTCAATCTGTGAACCCCATTATACCAAAGTATGTTATTATATATTGAATCAATTAGTAGTCACTAGTGCTTATTATATGTGTATATTAAAACACACACACACACTCAGAAGGATGACCAGAGGCATATTCTAGAAATCTTAATTTAATCATAAACACAATCTTAATTACAAAAGTTGGAGGATATTGAATGTTAGTACCTGCTCCTCTTCAATATGGTTTTTCTTCTTTCTCCTCTGGATGTTTTACTTATTCCATATTTTGTTTGATTTTCAAGTTCACAATCAACATAATCTCTTTGAGAAGTAGGATCATTTTTAAATGCAGTAAAGGAACTTGTAAAATACTATGTAGGAATCATTGTAAAGTGAAGAATATTTTGTAATGTGTATATTTGGTCAAAACTTTCTTTTTGTACTTGTGAGGTTTACTTATTATCACATAATAATTTCATATATCAGCTTTTTATATTCAGAAATTTTTATATATTACACTTATATTGCTTGAGACATAACTCTGTAACTACTCATATGCTTATAATTTTGTACCTTATTTAAACAGGGATTTCATAATTGATTTTTGTTTTAAGATTTAAAAGAGCAGATTTTATAGGAATGAGCCAAATGAGTCCAGTAGAAAAAAGCTTTCTGTGCCTAACTTTTGTGGTATTTTTAAAGACCTTTAGTTAATTGCTTTTATGAATGGGGTGGTATTTATGAAGGAAAAATGTAGTAATTTGTATGTATTTTAAAAAATTGATTCTCCTAATTGTTTTAGTCAATTTTTTTCCCTGTGGTTACCAAAAGACCTGACAAGAACAATGTAGAGAAGGAAAAGTTCATTTTGGGGCTCATGGTTTTGGAAGTCTCAGTCCATAGTTGGCCAACTCCATTACTTGGGGCTGAGGTGAGGTGGAACATTATGGTGGAAACATTGTGCAGAGGAAAGCAGCTGGGAACAGGACACCAGGAGGGAGTGGGGTGGAGAGAAGGGAGGGAGAGGAAGCAGAAGAGGGAGAGTTCTGCTCAACAAGGGCAAAATATCCCAAAGGCATGACCCAGGGATCTGAGTCCTTCAGCCACACCCTACCTGTCTATAATTACCACCCAGTTAATCCCTATCAGGGGATTAATGCACTGACTAGGTTATTAAATCTAAACTTTCTTGAATTATCTCACCCATGATCTTTTGGGGGCACCTAATATCTAAACCATAACACTAACCATTAAACTTCAAAGTTAAAGCATGATAAGCAAGATTGGGAACACTATTTAAAAACTGTAGATCCTCCACATGTAATTAAGAAATTTTTTTTTCTATTTAATTAGGAAAATAGCATTTTCTTCTGACAGAAAATTTGACAATGAACTGGCTATAGTCAATAAACTAGCTCTTTGTCAGCAATTGAAACATTTTGCTCTTAGAATATTCCTCTGACCTCTAACATTCAGGCAGAGGTAGGTCCTTCTCTGTGTCTTGTAATCTATACAGGCCTCTCCAGCACCCTCCTTAGATTGTATCTATCCGAGTTTGTTGACTCTCATTTGATTATGAACTTTTTGGGTTGCAAAATTGGTTCGTACCAATCTCCATATCCTGGGTGCCTAGGGTGTTGTCATGTGTCATATAGGAATAATATATTTTGTCAAAAAGTTGAATAATGCTGATTCACATATTCATTCAACAATCTAGTATATTGAATACAGAAGATAAAGCAGGCACTATTCTAGATCCTGGGAATATTGCATTGATGACAGGACCAATGCAACTCTTGCTTTTACTAGTCTTATGATACAGAAGATAGACTTTAACACTAATTGTTCATTACATGGATATGAGGTGTTATGATCAGAAGCATAGAATCCTGCTGTATCACATGCCTTAATAATGGGGGTCTAAGGCTTTGCAGACAAAGTGATTTTTAAGTTGGGCCCAGAAGTATGAGCTAAAACCAACTGAAAAGGCTTAGGAGTACTTAGATGGGAGCAGGGGGTGGTAAGTGGGGACAAATCCAATAATAGGAAGTTAACTCACAGCCTCTATGTTAATGACTTCAGGGAGTGACTTTTCTCCTTCCAGCTGTATTACCTGACTGGCTTTACCTTAACAAAGACTAAAATAGTTGTTCAAATGATCTTTTTCTGAGTATGGTTCTTCAGCCCAGTTGTTCAATATCCTAACATTTGTTTGAGTCAAAAATACATAATTCTTTTTTGATATATATTTAGTTTTGGTATATGAAATCAAAAACAGTATTCTACAAAAGGCCATTATAACTCTCCATTCAGAGTCACAGTAGGAACAGATAATCTTTTTATTTTTTATTTTTTTTTGTGTGTGTGTGTGGAAATACATCTGCTCTCTAAATTTTGGAGGTCAGTTTAATTTTTCAGTCTCCTAGTAGCAGTTATGACTTGCAGAGAAGCACACAAAAATCATCCATTTATTGTTCTTAAAAATTTACCATCTTTACTAGAAATTTCCTGAGAAATAATGGTTACTCTTTGTTGAGTGCATTCTCTGCTTCAGATATAGTGCTAAATATAAAATATGAATTATCTAAATATCCCAGAAACACTGTGAGACCAGTAATATTTTATATCTTTTCCACGTAGATAAGGACACTGAAAATATTTAAGTGTCAAAGTTCCTAGAACAAGAAGTGATGGATAAGAATGTGATTTCAGAAGAATGTGATTTCAGAATCTGAGTTCCTAACATGGAGTTGCTTAAGAGAGCGAAATGAAAGACTGTAACATGTTGAGGCAGTACCAGTCTCTCTTCACAGGTTTTGTCTGTGATAAGAAACAATATTTTTTTTCTTAACAATAATTTATTCCATTAGCTATGTTGAAGTTCACAAGTGAAAACTAAAATATTCATATTTTAGTATGTCAATAAATCATTTAAAATAATTATGACACTAATCAAGTGTTTGTTAAGTGCCAAGTGCTCTTATTTATTTCTCATAAAATCGTAGATATTTGTTGTTATTATTACTCCATTTACAAAAAAGGAAAATGAGTCATAAAAAAGTTAAGTGACTTGTCCAAGGACAGAGGCATTGAAACAGTCTGACTTGAATCCACAATGTTCATTGATGGATTATATTACTGCCCGATCACCTATATTCCAATGTGAAAAGAAAATAAACTAGTAAGTGAAAATAACATGTTGTAGAAAATTTCTACAGTATGCAACCACTTGTGCAAATGTTTTATATCTCTATTATATTTTCCATTTATAATATGTAAAATAAATGTTTTCTTATGATATCAAATCTCTTTATGGAAAACAAATCAATATAAATTTTCATAAAACATACATAAATAAAATATTCACACATTTATGTATAAAGCATATACATATATGCTTATATATACACATACATGTAAGCTATATCTTCATGGAAATATTTCTAGATAAAGGGATGAATGAATAGTTGATGTTTTTAGGAATTAGCATGGAGAATTTTAGAATTTTACTTTATACTCTTTATATGGTATATTATGTAAAAGAAATGGGCACATATTACTTTTATAATAAAAATAAGTTTAAAAAATTAAAAAAATAGACATGGAAATTATGAATTATATTTCTTGATTAGGGAAAAGGAAACTTTTTCTTTTTCATCTTAGACCCTTCTGAACTGGGAACTCTTAAAAACAAATGAATACACATTATATTTATAATAAAAAATTAATCTAAAAGACCTTAAAAGTAGTAGACATGGCATTTCTCTGACAATTATGTTCTGTGAAGTATTACTTCTGTGACTAAATTTAGAATACAATTGACTATATTGGTATAGAATAAATCAGCCTACGTTAAACTTTTATTAGAGAGCGGCTTTCATTTTAAAGGCTAGTTCTTTTCTAATATCCATTGAGTTAAAAAGTAACTTGATGAAGATTTAAGTTATTTTTGTAGACAGAAGTGTTTATGATTGAAGTCTTGTAATGAAATCTTTCACAGCAATTAAGATTCAGCAAATGCAGAAGTTGATAGCAACTTTTACTGGATGTTATCTACTCAACTGAGCATAATTTTCTTGCAGTAAGATGGGATCATGCTTCTTAAATTTCAGAGCATTTATCAAAAACAAATGTCAGTTTGAACCTTAGTTTGTTTATTAAGAGAAAATGTCCTAGCATCAACTGATAGTATTTTAATATTATGCTTAGTCACGGAATGTACTTGCAATTAGTTTGGCTGATAAATGCTGAAATAGATATAAAACTTAAGTGTAACTTATTTTGGACTATGTTTTTCAGGTGAAGCTCTGAAGGTATCAGCTGAGAGATTTACAGATGACCCCTGTTATCTCCCAAAAAGGGAGGCTGTGGTTCAAGCTGCTCGTGCCTTGTTGGCTGCAGTTACCAGACTCCTTATCCTTGCGGACATGATTGATGTCATGTGTCTCTTGCAGCATGTGTCATCTGTAAGTAAAAGACGGCTTAGTTTGCTTTGGCATTGTTCTCACTTCTAATTCCATTCCCTGAAGCTGGCATTAATCCAGGTGCATCGTTTCCTCACCTTCATTCTTAATTTCACTCATCAGAAACTGACTGACTTGGGCTGTGAAGGCTAATGTATACCTCAAAAGAATAAAGCCAGAAGCTAGTACTAAAGACAGTGGGAAATTGAAGAATAGAGCATGACTTGCTGATAAGGAAATGGTTAAGAGCAAGTTCTAGACTTTTGGCCACTTATATTATCATGCCCCATATAAATATGAATAAATGATAACAAAAGAAATAATATATAATAAATGGAGAAGTATAAATAATTTGAGTGAGAGAAATTTTTATTCTTAAGATGTTTGAAAGTTTATTTTAGTTTGTAATTGAATTCTACTTTGGAAGCTCCTCTTGATCAAGGATAATTAGTGCTTATTTACAGTAGTTTGTGGTGTCTGAAGTAATCCATTATGAAAATGTATAAATGAAGATGAGTAAAAATACATTTTAACTAGGAGAAAAGCAAAATATTCTGCTTGTTTTATCTTGTCAGATAATTTCAACAGCATGGTTTCAGTAGAAAAAAAAAAACTTTTAGTTTCTTAATTTATTTATTTTATGATACTGTCCAGAAGAAAAGTTTGCAAAGAATTTTCTCCCACACTTGCTGGTGCCTTGTCAGAACCTGTATTTGGTATAGATCATTTAAGGAACTTATAAGTATGTATAGCACAAAATGATACCTCTTCTGTGAAAAGTGAAGTGGCATCTTCAAAGAGAAAGGGAGACAATTTGTGTTAAATTGTAAGTCACTCACATAATTATTGCATCCCTGTGGAACATTGATACATGAATTGCTATCAACTCACTTCTTTTAAGGTGTTGTGTAGAATTAAGATGCTATTTTTTTTGGGGGGGGTACTGGGGATTGAACCTAGAGGCACTTTATCACTAAGCCACATCCCAAACTCATTTTATTTTTTTTAAATTTTGAGACGGGTTCTCACCATATATATTATGTGCTGAGGCTGTCCTCCAACTTGTGATCCTCCTGCCTCAGCCTCCCTAGTCACTGTTTATAGGCATGCACCACCATGTTTGGCTAAAATACCTATTTTTGTTTTTTGAGATGATCAAGATTAGATTATTTAGCCTAACGTTTCCTAAAAAGTATTCTTTAGCACCGATCTTGTAAATATGGAACATGAATAAGAGTTTTGTTTTTTATGGTCAGAATCACACGCAGAAATTTGCTCTGAAAGTTTTCAATGCACATAAGCGTATTAAAGTTGCTGAGAAATACTGCCAGAGCAAATAAAGTTGTTTGTCTTTGCTTAAACCAGAGTTTATTCATTTTTCTCAGCGGCAGAATTGGACTGAATTACTAATTCAACATTACAAGAAACAGAAAAGGTATTTTTCAAATAATTTTCACTCTTAGGGTTTGTCTATGTCTTCCTTATCTAAGTTAAAAATTTATTGATCCTTGAATGTGCCTTGTATGACAGTTTTAGATGACTCTGAACACTCTAGAAATTTTATATATTTTTAAAAATTGGCTATGTCACAGGTATAATTTTTAGTTTCCTTTCAAAAATTTGAATCTTAATTTTGATCTATTTTTGAACATGATAAACAGGTTGTCTTATACTTAAGGTATGAAAGACCCAGTGTCCAGACTTTCTGGGTGTCTGTTTCTGCTATGGTCTTCTTGATGTTTGCTCATGGGTTTGGCTCATGTTGTCTTATCTTTTCATGTGAATTGCTATATTTGATTGTGTGCTGAGCATTTCATTTTTTGCACTCACGAAATTTCTATCTTATTAACTCTGATGTTGTTAAGATGAAGTATTTTATTTTTCATCAAACCTTATTCATTTTCCTCAGCATTAGAATTGGACTGAATTACTACTTTGCCATTATAAGAATAGAAATTCTCCAAATCACTTCTGGAAATGTTTTTCTATGCATGTTCTAGATTGTAAGTAACTCACATAAAATGTAGAAATCAAAACAGTTTGAAATCTAAACAAACTGTTTGATGTGAATATTCCAAAATATACTCAGATAATTTCCTCCATGTTTAATGTCTAACATTGTCTTAAGTATTACAGTAGCCTTGTCATGCTGTTGGTTCATGTTGATTTTGAGAGTTATAATACTGCCAAGTCTGAACTTAAACTACTCTTAATTCAGGTCTTTCTCATATTATACTAGTTTATCTTTTTTTAATATGAAAAGGTAGATGTCACAGTTACATCTATTGAATTTGAGCCTTTTTTTTGGTGTGGTGGTGGTGGGGATTGAACCCAGGGCCTTATGCATGCAATGCAAGCATTCTGCCAACTGATTTTGTCCATTTTGAATTTTTGTTACAGTTCCTCAGGATCTTTTTAGCTCTTGATTTTGTCATCTCCTCTTAGCCTGGTGTCAATATCAAATTTCTTTAACCAAGTTATTCATAAAAAATATTTAATGACATGGACAACAGTGCCATATCTATCTTTGTGTTAATATCAATCAAATATTAATATACTTTGAGTAAAGTTATTGAAATGAGCTTTTTGCTCCCTTTATTGGGTTACTGTATAAACTATGTTTCTTTATTTTAGCTTCAAGCTCTTTCCCAAAAGCCTTTTTGAAATCAAGATATATTGTCTGTGGCATCATGGATTTATCAGTTTAGTAATCCTAGTTATAAAGGAAATGAAGTTAGTTTGGCATGACTTTCTCTTAATAACCCAATAAGAGCTTTAAGTGACCATTGCCAGCTTGCTTGTATTCCCCCCCCCCCCAAAAAAAACCCTTCATGTTTCATTTACTTACAATCTACTTACTTATGGTCAAAAAAACCACTTGTCTGCTGGGATCTTTTTGCCTTTAAGATCTAGATATAATTGGTGTGTACCCTCATTCCATATCCTTTCAAATATAATGTCTTCTTCAAGATTTCTGTGAATTCTCTGGGAACTCATATATCCAGGGTCACCTCTGGCTCTAAGCTTTTTAAAAAAATATTTATTTTTTGGTTTTAGTTGGACACAATACCTTTATTTCACTTATTTATTTTTATGTGGTGCTGAGGGTTGAACTCAGGGTCTCAAATGTGTGAGTCTACCACTGAGCCACAACCCCACCCCTGGCTCTAAGCTTTTGCTTCCACTGAAGTCATGCTTTCATTTATGGGTTGACTTTCTATTCCTATTCTGCATTATATTCACCCAGAATTGGAAGTTGACTTTTTCTCCCTTGATATCTCTCTCTCTGTGAATAATGATTGCCTATGAATACAGCAAACCATATAGGAACTTGGGAAGATGGAAGTGAGGTGTTTCTGTGTTGTAACAATATATCATAAGTTCCATGTATGTTAAAATACACTCTACTTTCATATATAAAGAGAACAATCCCCCCTAAAATATCCCAAATGGCTTCAATTTGGATGTTAGAAATTTTAGAAGTACTTTAGCAACTTTATCTCTTTGCTCTTCTGCCTTTTTTCTCCCCACCCACCTTTTGCTCTTCCACATCCCTAAAAACTCCTGTACATTTGAATGTGGTAAAGAGTTGCTATTTCTCTACCACCAAACTTGGCTTCTGCTAATTTGTGCATCTGAATAGTAGGGTATCATAAGACAGTGGGATATCTGTGTCCACTTCAGATTATGCCTTATGGCATTTTCCTCAGTATAGACAGTACCCTACTTAAGAAACATTTTGTAGTTACCTATAAAACACACATGCACACAAATACATGCTTGTGCATGCACATGCACACATGCACACACACACACACACAACCCTACCATATAATGATCTATTTTGGTGTGTTTGTGTGTTCATGCGTGTGTGCGTACAGCACAATTCACAATAGCCAAGTAGTAGAAATAGCCTAAATGAATGAACAGGTAAAGAAAATGTGATATGTGTACACAATGGAATTTTACTCTGCCATAAAGAAGAGTGAAATCATGTAACTTGCAGGAAAATGGATGGAACTTGAGACCAAATATTATTGAGATAAGCAAACTCGGAAAGGCAAAGGTGGTAGAATTTCTCTCATATGTGGAAGCTAACGAGGAAAAGGGAAAACAACAAAAACAATAACAGGGACTTCACAAGGTAGAAAGGAGACTAGTAGAGTAGAGGATGGGAATTTGGGGAGGGAGGGGAGAAGTGAAAGAGAAGGTACTGGGGATTGAAATTGACCATATTATGTTATGTGCATGTATGAATATATCACAATGAAATCCACTGTTTTGCATAATTATAATGTACCAAGTAAAAAATAAAAAGAAAGGCCAATGTGCTAAACTAAAATATTTGAGCTACAGTCTTAAAGCTAAGGGGGAATCATTAAAGAATTTTTTTCCAGTACTGGGGATTGAAACCAGGTACATTCTATCACTGAGCCACATCTTTAGCACTTCTTATTTTTGAGACAGGGTCTTGCTAAGTTACCGAGGCTGACCTTGAACTTGTGATCCTCCTGTTTCAATCTCCCAAATTGCTAGGATTTCAGGTGTGTACCACTACATCCAGCTGTTAAAGAATTTTAAATGGGAAAATGATATGAACAGATTTCCATTTTAGGACTGTTACTGAGGCAGAGGCCAGTGATGTGGCTGATGCAGTCATCTGGCTATGAAATGATGGAGTGAAGTAGAGAATGAATTAGAGAAAGAAAGTATAAAGAAAGAAGTATAGTCTGCAAATTGGAAAGTGATTGGAATCCTTTCAGAGGGAGGGAAGAAGCATCCCAAGAAGACTTCTAGGATTCTGATTGGTCATTGAGATGTCAATTTTCTGTTTATGTAGAAGAGAAAAAATTTATGGGTTTTAGACATACTGGATTTGAGGCTCATATGAGAGATAGTAGATCCTGAATGATAAGCTTGGAGCTCAGGAGAGCAATTAAGATAAGCCTTTCTCAAGAAATATGCATTAGGAGAAGCAGCAAATTTGTGTGATGTTACCTGGGAAGGTTTATATATAAGATACAAACTTAAATCTTTGAGGGCTTCTGGTTTGGTGAAAAGCTCACTGAATGAAGACTCAAGAATTTGTTCCAGTTTGCCTCAAAAGAAATGAATTGTCTAATGTCTATTCACTCTATCTTATGTACCTATACTTTCTCATTAATAAAGTGCTATGAGAAGATCTTCTTTAAAACAGCTTTATTAAAGTATGATTTACATATCACAAAATTAACTAATTTTAAATGTACCATTCACTGATTTTGAGTGTATTTACAGAGTTGTATATCATAACCATAATCTAATTTCTATCATTTTCTCCTAATGGACCTTGTTCCAATTTGTTGTCACTTCTAGTTTCCATACTCTATAGATTTGATATTAGGAAAAATATTGATAAATCATTTTTTACAGTTTAACTCTAAATGAAGGTATCTATTTCTCACAAGTGTCTAGCTTAGTACCCTTCATTGAGATGATGCTCAATAAACAATTATTGAGTGAATATTTTTTTCAGTTCTTATTCACTACTGAAAGATCTCATGAACTTAATGACAGTGGCCTCTTTTAAACTTTTAAATTGGAACTTTTAAATTGATAAAATAGCCATAAAACTAGATTGTAAATTCTAAATCTTTTGTTTTCCTGTTTCACACATGTCTAGTATGTTGTCCATTGGTAAATATTCTTCAACTGATTTCACAACCTTGTAAGTAGATAGGTGAAGACAAATTGTTCTATGTTATGGCTAACATAATCAAGTAGTGGAGTGGTAGTGGCTTATTCAATTATGCAGTTATTTAATGGCATAGTAAGGATGCGTACTTCAAACTTTAGGACCAATGTGTCTTCAACTATGTAGAACTATTTCTTTAAAAAAATTTGTTCTACTTAGTTGTACATGACAGTAGAATGCATTTTGACATATTGTACACAAATGGAGCACAACTTCTCATTCTTCTGGCTGTACATGGTGCAGAGTCACACCAGTAGTATAATCATACATGTATATAGGGTAATAATGTCTGATAATGTCTATCTCCTTCTGTTGTCCTTCCAATCCCCACAGCCCCACCCCTCCCTTCACTCCTCTCTGCACAATCCAAAATTCCTTCATCCCCCTCCTCCCCCACTGTGGAAGAGCATCCACTTATCAGAGAAAACATTAAGCCTTTGGTTTTTTGGAATTGGCTTATTTCACTTAGCATGATATTCTCTAGTTCCATCCATTTACCTGCAAATGCCACAATTTCATTCTTCTTTAAGGCTGATATGTACCACATTTTCTTTCATCTGTTGAAGGGCATCTAGGTTGGTTCCATAGTTTAGCTATTGTGAATTGAGGTGCTATAAATATTGATGTGGCTGTATCACTGTATATGAAAATTTTAAGTCTTTTTAGGGAAAGGGCTTTCTTTCAAATGGTAGTTCCATTTCAAGTTTTCTGAGGAATCTCCATTCTGCTTTCCAGAGTGGTTGCACCAATTTGCAGCCCCACCAAGAAAGTATGAGTGTATCTTTTCCCCCACATCCTCCCCACACTTATTATTGCTTGTATTCTTGATAATTGCCATTCTGACTGGAGCAAGATGAAATCTAAGAGCAGTTTTGATTTGCATTTGTCTAATTGCTAGAGATGATGAACATTTTTCCATATGTTTGTTGATTGATTGTATTTCTTCTTCTGGGAAGTGTCTGTTTAGTTCCTTAGC
>NW_025999862.1:5178273-5193043 GCF_001458135.2 Marmota marmota marmota
TCTTTAGGGTTCTGTAGTTTTCATTGTATATCTCTTTCACCTCTTTTGTTAAGTTGATTCCCAGGTATTTTATTTTTTTTGAGGATATTGTGAATGGAGTAGTTGTCCTCATTTCCATTTCAGAGAATTTGTCACTGATATACAGGAATGCCTTTGATTTATTGGTATTAATTTTATATCCTGCCACTTTGCTGAATTCATTTACTAGTTCTAGAAGTTTCTTGGTTGAATTTTTTGGGTCTGCTAGGTATAGGATCATGTCATCGGCAAATAGTGCTAATTTAAGTTCTTCTTTTCCTATATTTATGCCTTTAATTTCTTTCGTCTGTCTAATTGCTCTGGCTTGTGTTTCAAGAACTATGTTGAATAGAAATGGTGAGAGAGGGCATCCCTGTCTTGTTCCAGATTTTAAAGGGAATGCCTTCAATTTTTCTCCATTTAGAATGATGCTAGCCTGAGGCTTAGCATATATAGCTTTTACCATATTGAGGTAATTTCCTGTTATCCCTATTTTTTCTAGAGTTTTGAACATAGAGGACGCTGTATTTGGTCGAATGCTTTTTCAGCATCTATTGAGATGATCATATGGTTCTTATCTTTAAGTCTATTGATGTGGTGAATTACATTTATTGATTTCCGTATATTGAACCAGCCTTGCCAGGGATGAATCCCACTTGGTCATGGTGCACGATCTTTTTGATATGTTTTTGTATCCGATTTGCCAGAATTTTATTGAGGATTTTTGCATCTAAATTCATTAGGGATATTGGTCTGAAGTTTTCTTTCTTTGAAGTGTCTTTATCTGGTTTTGGAATCAGGGTGATGTTGGCCTCATAGAATGAATTTGAAAGTACTCCCTCTTTTTCTGTCTCCTGAAATAGATTGTGGAGTATTGGTATTAGTTCTTCTTTAAAGTTCTTGTAAAACTCTGCTGTATATCCATCAGGTCCTGGGCTTTTCTTGGTTGGTAGTCTTTTGATGGCTTCTTCTATTTCCTCACTTGATATTGGTCTGTTTAGGTAGTTTATATCATCCTGACTCAATCTGGGTAGCTCATATGCCTTAAGGAATTTATCAATACCTTCACTATCCTCTATTTTATTAGAGTATAGGGTTTCAAAATAATTTCTAATTATCTTCTATATTTCTGAAGTGTCTATTGTGATGTTGCCTTTTTCATCCTGTAAGCTAGTAATTTGGGTTCTCTCTCTTCTTCTCTTTGTTAGCATGGCTAGTGGTCTATCAATCTTATTTATTTTTTCAAAGAACCAACTTTTAGTTTTGTCAATTTTTTTGATTGTTTCTTTTGTTTCGATTTCATTGATTTCAGCTCTGATGTTAATTATTTCTTGCCTTCTACTGTATTTGCTGCTGATTTGTTCTTCTTTTTTTAAGGCTTCGAGGTGTAGTGTGAGGTCATTTATTTGTTGGCTTTTCCTTCTTTTAAGGAATGAACTCCAAGAAATGAATTTTCCTCTTAGTTCTGCTTTCATAGTGTCCCAGAGATTTCGATATGTTGTGTTTGAATTTTCATTTACCTCTAAGAATTTTTTAATTTCCTCTTTGATGTCTTCTGTAACCCTTTGTTAATTCAGTAGTATATTGTTTATTCTCCATGTGATGTAGGATTCCTAATACATTTTTAAATGCAGTTTACTAATATTTTATTGAGAATTTTTGCATTGATGTTCATCAGGGATATTGGTCTGTAGTTTTCTTTCCTACATGTATCTTTTTCTGGTTTGGTATCAGGGTTATAGTAGCTTCATAGAATGTATTTGGGAGTATTCTCTCCCTTTCAATTTTATGGAATAAATTGAGGAAGACTTGTGTTAGTTCTTCAGTAAATGTCTGATAAAACTCAGCTGAGAATCCATCTGGTCTTGGACTTTTCTTCATTGGTAGGTTTTTGATTGTTTTTTCAATTTCATTGGTCAGTTTATGTTTTCTATATCTTCCTGATTCAATTTGGGCAGGTCATAAGTATCTACATATTAGTCAATGTCTTCAAGATTTTACAGTTTATTGGAATATAAATTTTTTAAATAGTTTCTAATGATCTTCTTGATTTCGGAAATGTCTGTGGTAATATCTCCTTTGTCATGTCCAATTTTGTTGTTTGGGTCCTCTTTCTTTCTTTTGGTTCATTTGGCTAACTAATCTTAGTTAAATAAAAAACAAACTAACTTTTGTTGCATTGATCCTATGTATTGTTTCATTATTCTCACTTTCATTAATTTTGGCTCTGATCTTTACTTTTTTTTGTCTTCTACTGGTTTTAGGGTTAGTTTGTTCTTTTTCTGAGGCCTTGAGGTGGAGCATAAGCTATTTATTTGGGATCTCTCTATATTTTTAATGTAGGTGTTTAATGTAATAAATTTTCTTCTTAGGCAGGGCATGGTGGTGCACATCTATAATCTCAGTGGCTTGGATAGGCTGAGGCAGGAGTATCACAAGTTCATGGCCAGCCTGAGCAACTTAGTGAGGCTCTGACTCAAAATATGAAAAAAAAAAAAAATAGAAAAAGGGCTGGGATTGTGGCCCTGTGATTAAGTGCCTCTAGATTCAATCCCTGGTACAAAAAAATTTAATTAGTACTGCTTTCATACTATTACAGAGATTTGATATGTTGTATCTTTGTTTTCATTTGTTTCTAAGAATTTCTTGATTTCTTCTCTCATTTATTCTTTAATTTATTCTTCATTTAAAAGTATATTGTTTAATCTTCATATATTTTTGTGGTTTCTGTTATTTTTCTTGCTGTTGATTTCCAGTTTCATTCCATTATGATCCAATATGATGCATTGGATTATATCAGCATTTTTGTATTTACTTAGAGGAACATTATGACCTAAAATATGGTCTATTTTGAAGAATGTTCAATAAGCTGCTGAGAAGAAGGTAAGTTTAACTGTTTTGGGGTGAAATAATATGTAGATGTCTATTAGGTCCATTTGATTTATATTATTATTTGGATTGGATATATCTTTATTGATTTTATGCTTTGATGACCTGTCTATTCATGATAAGAGTGCATTGAAATATTCCAGTATTATTTTATTGGGATTATCCGGGATTTAATATCAATGAGTATTTTTTAAATGTAATTGGGTGTGTTAACATTTGGGATACATGTATTAACTATATTTATTTCTTCTTGTTGCATTATTCCCTTTACTAAGATGTGATGGCCCTATCTCTTCTGATTAATTTTTGCTTGAAGTCAGTTTTGTCATATATGAGAATTGTTACTCCTGCCTTGTTTTTGAAGTCTGTTGGCATGAAATATTTTTTCCTTCCTTTTACCTTCAGCCTGTGAGTGTCCTTACCTATGAGATGAGTCTCTTGCAAACAGCATATGGTTGGATTTTTTAAAATCCATTCTCTTAATCTACATTTTTTAATTGGGGAGTTGTGACCATTTCTATTCAGTGTTATTACAGCTATGTGTTTGTGGTTTGCTGCCACTTGTTGTATTTAATTCTGTTTTGGTTTTCATTTAGTTTGTCTTCTATTGTCATTCATTTGAGAGTTTGGGGTTTGTTTTTGGGATCCTCTATGTATAATTTATCTTTAAGTATTCTGTATAGTGCTGGCTTAGTATTCTTTTTGTTAATCCTTGTCATGGAAGGTTTGTAATTCCCCTTTGAATGTTAAAGAGAGCTTGCTGAGTACAGCAATCTTGGTTGGCAATTGTTTTCTTTTAGAGCTTGAAATATCTTATTCCATGCTCTTCTTGGTATTTATTAATTTATTAATTGGGTTTTTTTTTGGTGCTAAGTTTTTAAAGTTCTTTATATATTCCACATATTAATCCTCTGTCAGAAGAGTAACTAGCAAAACTTTTCTTCCATTCTATGGGTTCTGTCTTCACATTACTTTTAAAATTTGTTCTTTTTAAATATACATGACAGTAGAGTATAAGGAAAATAAAAGAGACGCAGAGACAAGATGCAGAGGCAGAAAAGATGGCAAAATGGCAGAGAGGCCAAACTGTCAAGCTTTATTTATATCAATAGGTTACTTTAGGTCACTAGTGCCATAATTACTTTATTGTTTGGTGTTCCTTTATTTCCAGGAGCTGAATGTCTGAAATCAAGGTCCAGGCTGATAAGACTCTAGCACAGAGCCTCTTCACGAAGGATATTACCATAAACTAGATACTGCAACTGTATTAGTTATCTTACTAGCTTCTAGAAGAAACTGCCCAGAATTCCAAGCCTGGGAAACAGAGTGCCAGTTACCCCCTGGGGAATTTGCTCACCAGAGGAATGCTTCCTCGTATATTTCCATTGTCTGAATCTCTACAGTAGAGTATATTTTGACATATTATACATATATGGAATATAATTTATTCTAATTAGGATATCATTCTTGTAGTTGTACACAACGTGAAATTTCATTGGTTGTGTATTCATATATGAACATAGGAAAGTTATATCCAATTCATTCTACTGTCTTTCCTATTCCTGTCCCCCCACCTACCCTTCATTCCCCTTTGTCTAATACAATGAACTTCTCTTCCCCTCTTGCTGTGTATACACTAATCAGAACATTTGGCTTTTGGGTTTTTGATATTGGTTAATTTCACTTACCATTCATTGGCAAATTTCATTCTTCCATGTGGTTGAGCAATATTCCATTGTGTATATATACTATGTTTTCTTTATTCATCTGTTGAAGGGCACCTAAGCTATTGTGAATTCAGCTGCTATAAACATTGATGTGACCACATCACTGTAGTATGCTGATTTTTAAGTCCTTTGTGTATATACCGAGGAGTGCAATAATAGGGTCAAATTGTGGCTCTGTTCCAAGTTTTCTGAGGAATATCCATACTGCTTTCCAGAGTGGTACACCAGGTTTTCAGTCCTACCAGCAATATACGAGTGAACTTTTTCCCCCACATGCTCTTCAACATTTATTGTTACGTGCATTCTTGATAATTGCCATTCTGACTGGAGTGAGATGGAATCTTAGTGTAATTTTAATTTACATTTCTCTAATTGCTAGAGATGTTGAACATTTTTTCATATATATGTTGATCAGTTGTATTTCTTCTTCTGTGAAGTGTCTGTTCGGTTCCTTTGCCCATTTATTGACTGGGTTATTTGTTTTTCTAGTATTAAGTTTTTTGAGTTCTTTATACATCCAGGAGATTAATGCTCTATCTGAGGTGCAGGTGGCAAAGATTTTCTCCTGTTCTGCAGGCTTTCTCTTTGTGTTCTTGCTTGTTTCCTTTGCTGTGAAAAAGCTTTTTAGTTTGATACAATACCATTTATTGATTCTTGATTTCTTGTACTTTAGGAGTCTTATTGAGGAATTTGGTTCCTAAGCTAACATGATAGAGATTTGGGCCTACATTTTCTTCTAGTAGGCACAAGGTCTCTGGTCTAGTGCCTAGATCTTTGATTCACTTTGAGTTGATTTTTGGGCAGGGTGAGAGATAGGGGTCTAATTTCATTTTATTACATATGGATTTCCAGTTTCCCCAGCACCATTTGTTGAAGAGGCTATCTTTTCTTCAGTGTATGTTAATGGTGCCTTTGTCTAGTATGAGATAACTGTATTTATGTGGGTGTGTCTCTGTGTCTTCTATTCTGTTCCATTGGTCTACCAGTATGTTTTTGTGTCAATGCTATGCCTTTTTTGTTACTATAGCTCTGTAGTATATATTCTTTTAATTTATTCTTGAGGTATGAACTAAGCATGGAAGGGTGGGCCTTGGGAAGAGTCCTACCTTTTTATTTTGTTGCTTACTGAGTTGAAGTTTGGGGTTTAAGACTTCCCAACTTCCCTTCTTGGGAGATTGGTGTGGGCTGGTTGGGTTGTAGGCAGGGTGGTAAAGTGGCTGGCTGGGCCAGGTGGTATAGTGGCTTGTTGGGCAGGCCTAGCCAGTATACACTGGGAAGGCTAGGCAGCAAAGCTTCAAGCTGGGTGGGCCTAGGGGAGAAGTGGCTTGCTGGGTCAGGTGCGCCTGGCTGCAAAGTTGTGGGCCAGGCAGGCTGGGCTATGATTGGGTGGTTATGTCTGGTGGCCTACGTGGCCTGGGCCTGGTGGATCAGGGCCAGGAGATGGGCCTTGTTTGCTGCAAAAAGCTGTGGGCTGAGCTGGGCAGGACTGGCAGTGAAGTGGTGGCCTGGCAGGTTGGGTTATGGGCCTGTGGCAAAGCTGTGGGCCTAGTAGGCAGAGTGGTGAGCTAGGTGGGAGGCCAGGGCATTGGGGGATGGAAGGTGGGGGGCTTGGGCAGATGCTGGACTGGTAACTGGACCTGGTGGGCACTGGGGACCCAGGGACCCAGTGGGGTGCTAGTCCAAGGAGGGCTCCAGGGACTGGGATGGTCCTGGGACCTAGCAGGTGCCATTCTGGGTGGATCCTGGGAACTCAGTGGGTGCCAGACTGGGCAGTTGCTGGGACTGCTTAGCTGGGCAAATTGGGAGCCATGTGCCCCCATACCCACTCTTCCAACTTCCTAACCCACTGTAGCTAGCCTTGTTAGCTCCTGAGAGCCTCAGGACTCACAGGGTTGGGGAGAGACGAGTTCTCTCTGGCATATCCAATTTGTGTTTCCACTGGGAAAATGCTTTTAGTTTCTGATTTCCCATGGGCTTATTAGGCGCAGTTAAGTCTTCATGCGACATAGCTGTGAACTCAGATCTGGGTTTCCAGTTCCTGTTTGTGCTGCTAAACTGTAGTTCCAAGGTGGCTCCTGGATCGGCTCTCTGCTGACAGAGATAAACTCAGGGCAACCTTCTTTTAGATCTGTTTAATGAATTGAACAGTCTGTGGTTCAGCTAGGGCAGACTTCCCCTCCAGTCTCAGGATTTTTCACTCTAAGCTTCAGGGAGAAGCAGTATTCCCATTGCTTGATTTCTGGTTAGCCAAACTCGGAGAAATGCTGCCTCACTCTTATCTGCCATCTTGTCCCTCCTCTTCACAGTCTTGATTGTTTACTTTGCTGTGCAGAAACTTTTTATTTGATTCCATTCAATTTATTAACTCTTGGCATTATTTACTGAGCTTTAGGGGTCCTTTTGAGAGTTGTTGCCTCTGCCTATATGCTGGAGTATTGACCCTACATTTTCTTTTAGGAGTTGTATATTTCAACCAATCTTCATTTTACTATCTGTACTTCAGCTTCATCTGCAAAGGAAAACTATTGCTTTTATCTTTAGTACTTCAAATGTGTATGTGGGTAGTTTTGGGTGGGGTGTGTTTAATAGGAATCTAACTCAAAGTTATAGTGCAGATTTTGTATGACATCTCCTTGTCAATTATTTGTTATTTTACGTTAAAGCAATCTACTTAAATGAATGAATTATTGTAGTTTTTGAGCTCTTTAGTATCAATAAATGAAAGCTATAAGTCCTGATAAACAGTTCAAGCTAAAATCTCCCCATTATGCAAACTCCAACCTTTAGTTAAAATACTCTCAATGATGATGTATTATTGGATTTTCTTCCTTTTTTTCTTTGACCATGGTAAATTATCTGAAAGCATTTTTTTTGTGTGTGTGTTTGTGTATGTTTCTTATTTTGAACTCTTACAAGCATATTTCCTCTAAAGTTCCCATTTGGAGTTATGTAAAGCTCAAAGAGAAATGTGAAGAAGAAATATTTAAGAAGTAGAGCTAATATTTCTTAGTCTCTAAGAAATAAGTACAAGGGATAAAAAATGCTTTAGAATTAAATGGATTAGTTGGTAAAATATCTTGTATTAATTAAAAGATAAAATTACTTAAATTCTTTAAAATCTTAGATCTGGAATTATTTTTATTTAAACATAGAAGAGAACAAGAAATGGGCAAGGCACAGAAATGATTATACAACATGATAAATATTTAATATAAAGGTTAATAAATTATTTTGAAAAGAACTTGTTTGTTATGTTACAAGAGAGGGAAAACGATCAGGTTTTCCCTATGTTGAAACTGATAGGTAGACTCTAGATAGACTTTTTCAGACTGTGAAAAGTCTGCCTATTCTTTGTTGTCCAATTCAGATTCCCTGATGTCTTCTATATCTGTCCTCTGTCCCTCAATCAGGCTCACTGGGTTTTTTGAATTTTCACCGCATGTTACTTTTATCTCTGTTTTGCACTGTCTTTACTACTTTGCCTTGTGTTAGATTTAATGGTAGGGTAGAAAAAGCATGACAGTGTAGTAAAACCCTTGTTCAATCGAACTTTCTGAGTCCCAGTTTACTCACTTGTAGATGGGAATAGAAATAGAATTCTGGTCATTCTTGTGAGGAGTAATTTGGAAAGCACAAACTACCTGGGGCTAAATAGGCATTCAATAAATGTCAGTGTCCTTCCCATTTCTAAGTTTCATGTCTAGTTTCCCCTCTAATCTGTAAATTCCTTTAGGGTAGGAAATCTTATATTCATTGTGCCTTGAGCAGAGTAGGTTATAAATGATTATTTATTGATTATATTTTGCTGTTCTGCTATGGAGGCTTAGTTCTGTAGTATTATTTTCTATTTCTTTTTCCTCTATCATCTTGGATTGAGATGAACATGTTGCTTTCATGAAATTGAGAATTTAATTTCATAGAATGCCATTTTAATATGACTTGTTCCATAGATATATACAGTAAGGGTCAATTTATTTCCCTGGAAATTTAAATGTATTCTATAAAATCTCATTAGCCTGTCTTACGGCATCATAGTCACAGTGGAATTTTGGTGTGTTTAAGATGGTGAAGTCTTTATCTGTGGAAGTCTATCAATAACACAGAACATGGGAAATAAATGACATAAGGAAAGAGCAAATCCCAAACATCTTTCAAATTATATTACTTGACATTTTCAATCACTAACCCTACAAAGTGTGTTCCAATTTACTAAAATAAATCAGGAATTCAATTTCTTGTGAGCTCCCTTTGCTTAATTAATTATTAGTAGCAGACAGTATTCTGTGATCTATGTAATTTGTCACCTTTGTATTTATCTAGTATCTGATTTAAAAATGAACAAGATCATTCTGATTCAGCAGAACTGACTTCATAACTCATCTGTGTTATAGAATGAATAAGTTTTGCTGAACATGTCACATACGCTTTGATCATCAAAGTATTAGTTTTCCTTCTCAAAATATAGTCTCTGAGAGATATTCTTTTCTGAAGTTTGCTGGATGACCTATTCTACATAGATTTTCTACAGAGGCAAGTTAGACCTCATTCCATTACAGCAAAATAGCATTCAAGCAGCTACCTTTATATGATTTTTTCCCCTTAACTAGAATGTTAAAGCTCTTTTAGTGCTTCCTCGTTGTGAGTTGGAATTATTCATTCATTATGATGTTTTTCTTTAAAATAACAGCAATGTATCCTAAAACATGGAAGGTTTTTTTTTAAATAAAAGCATGCTATTTTTGTTAGAGTGAGGACTAACACTTATCATTTATGCAATAACATTGTTTGTACTTAGAATGCAGTTATTAACTCTTTATAATTGTCCCTAATTATTTCACCAAAAGATAATTATATAGCATTTGTTATCTATACATTATAGATATAGATAGGAGAAACTGATGACTCTCTGTGTTAGCTATCTGGGAAACTGAGAAAAATGTGCTGTTATCCTAACGATGTGCTTTCTTTTTTCATTTTCAGTTTCAAAGAACACTTGAGTGCCTTAAAAATGTTTCCAACAAATCTGACCTTCAGAAAACCTACCAGAAGCTTGGGAAGGAGCTGGAAGATCTGGATTATTTGGCTTTCAAACGTCAGCAGGTAGGAGTCAATACCTTCCTTTGTAGAAGTTGTGGACACTTTAGGATTCCTGTTGTCTTTCTTGTCAGAGGGGCAGGCAAGTCTGGGGAGACATACCTTCTAATGGTTGGGGTAGAAATAGCTTGTGCTGATCTGATCTGCTGTGTTCATACAACTTCATGCAGTGTTCAGTGTGGTCCTTATTTTTAGATGTGTACGATAGGGATTTCCACATGTGTTCTTGTACCTCTTTTAAAGAAAATTCCTGCTGGTTTGTGAAAGTCTAGCTACCCTTTGACTAATGATGCCTCAGTTGGCTTGGTCAGATGTCTTTTATAATTGCCATGGCATACCTGAAAAGGAAAATCACTCAAAGACCAGGAAAAGGCTGTGCATATACATAAAGAATTAAGTAAAAATGTCATAAATCTGTCAAAACTTGAGTTGACTTTTAGTTTTCTTTTTTAATCTCTGAAGATGAGTTAACATTTACAAATGTGGAAGGTTAAAGGAAAATATACTTAACGTAATTAATGAACGCATTTTTTTGCCTCCTGTATAGATATTAAGACAAATCCAAAACAAAAATAAACTACAAGGTTTCTTTGAGAGTTGATGTTTTATAAAATTAATATTTACAATGATTACTTTTTGTGGGTTTTGGAGGTATTGTCACAGTAGATAACCATTCTTCCCATCTAGATCTTCTTGAGTTTCTTTACAGCCACTAGGTGTCAGGATTGTTAAGGTTTTTCTTTGGTCAACTGTTTCTTCTGATCAGGACAGTGAGAAGTTTAAATTAGGTTGCATGAAGTTTGGGAATGTGCTCAGTGATAGATAGCATCTAGAAAAATGACTAAATAACTGACTTGCATGGTCAGCCACTGAATCTTTCACTTAAGAATATTTCCTGTTAGTGTGGCAAAGGGTGTGACATTCTTGCCGTTGTCTAATTCACAAGTGTTAGAGTGTTTCAATTGGGGTTTTCAAAGCAGGACTTCCTATATTTTGTTAAACCTTATTAATTAAACATGATATGGTTTAGAAATATTAGCCTGAGAAAAGAATTGTGTGTTAGGTTTTTGCTCTATCTCAGAGGTTATGTGGACATTTAACCTTTTTTTCATCATTTCCTAGGTGTTATATATATATATTTTACAGAATGTTCCAGGGTAAATGAATAATTTCTACACATACTTTAATTTATATGAAAAATGATACAATATTAATTCATTATATTTTTTTAAAGAAATCAATGCTGGTCCATGTATTACCATGCATAGCAGAAGTAGTCACAGTTACTGAGAGCTACTATAGTAAGTTCCCAGATGCTGCTGCTTAAAATTCACTCTGTGAGTCACTACTCTGACCTATGCAATTTTTAATACAGTTTTGTTTCCAAGATCATATTTTACCACCAAGGGGTATTTAAGTTGGCAGGCAGTAGTTACTGTCCTCTTCTTTATCCTTTCTCTTTAACACATTTTCAGTGATTAGATTCTTACATTAGCTAATTGTGAATTTGGAAAAAGGTGAATATTTCAAGGGCAGAAGAGTAGAACTCTTGCTGAATGGCATTGAGGGTGCATAAGTAAACTGCATGTGCATGAGGAAATAGGGACATGTGTAGTGTTTATACATGTGTATATAAATCTTATACGCTTTTTAATTAAATGACAACTATATGTCACATAATAGGACTAAAACATTAATTTACTAAATATTTACAGTGATATAGTGGGATTAGTTTTATTAGAACCATTTTACAGATGAGCAAAGTATTGATAGAGTTAAGTAACTCTTATTGTTGTTGGGATAATAAGGCATGAAGCCAATTCAAACCTGGAGTGTCATCTATCCTAGATGTACAGTGTTCAAAGAGTCAGAACATCAACTGTTCTTTGACTTATTGGAATTTGTCTTTTCTCTCCCGACCAATTCTTTTAAAACTTCCAAAATCTAGTAAACACACAGTAGAAATTGTTTTTCTCCTACTGGAAAAGATACAGGTCTCTGTAAAATTGCTAATTCAACAAGAAAGTTTCTTTGTTATATGGCAGATTCTTTGTACTATGAATTAGTCATGGGTCATTTCTCAGTCGGATCATATTTATCATTCTTTATTGTGGCAGAATGTAAGCTGCATAAGGACAGAGACTTGTTAGTTTCATGATCTTCAGTGCTGTATCCTCTCTAGGCTCACATGTCTGACTCATGGCAAATAATAAATATTATTGGTGGTTGTATTCCTATGAATGAAGAAGCAGCCAAAACTTTATCCTCAGATTATAGGCAACTACAATCAATGTGTTTGTTTCACTTTTAAAATTTAGAAGGGCTTTAGCTCTGAGCTTTCTATATGCCAAAGGCTAACAGAGTGCTCTCTGCATTGTTTTATTTTAGGTTTTCTTCTAACATATTTAATTTCTCTATTTACTTCTTCCAAGAAACAGAAAATGCCAATGTTACCTTAGCTCTGAATTATATATATTTCATATATAATTTGTATATAATTATGTATATACATTTTATGTAATTATATATTTGTATGTGTGTGTATATGTGTGTGTATATATATATATATATATATATATATTTTTTTTTTTTTTTTTTTNTGATTCATTTCCTTTGGATATAAACCTAGAAGGGAATTGCTAGATAAATGGTAGTTTATTTAAAATTTTTTTTCAATGCTGGGGATTGAACCCAGGGCTCATGTATGTGAGGCAAAAACTCTACTTCTGAGCTATATAATTCAACTTGTTTTTGAATCATTTCTTTCCCAGTACCAGATAGACCCCTGGAGTACTTTGCTTCATTAAACTTTTTTTTTTAAGTTACTGTTTTTCTTGTCTAGGCATGAACTTAAGCTAGTCCTTGGGTCAAGGCACAAGCATCTCTATAGTTTCCTCCTTTAAAAAAGACTAATGTTCAAAATAGCTTTGGTTGGAAAAAGTGAGAGAGGAGGCTGTGATAGATGAGGGAGTGGGTGTCCAGAGACTAGTTAGCCTGAAAGAAATGAATGGCAAAGCAGAATTAACATGAAAATCTGGAAGCTCTTTCAATTCTCACTACTTGGAGATACAATCTTGGAGTTTATCTGCTTTGACTGTTTGGTTTTTATCCTCCTGCTTGGTGCTACAAAGGAATGAAAATAGTAATCTCCAGCTATTATAGAGATTCCAGACCTATGTATTAATTTGAGAAGTTATAAATCAAAATGTTTTCTTGGGGGCTTTCATTCTGTAGAGTAAAATAAAATAAGATTTGATAATCTAGATTCTAATTTAATTCTTCCTCTCTTCTTCTACCCTTAATACTTATAATAATAATATAAAACACATCCCATTTCCAGAGGCTTCTGAAGTTCTTTAATATAAATTAAAGTTGACATATTGAGTTGAACATGATATAGACTGAAGCAAATTTAAAACATTGTTTGAAAATTAAAATACTGTGCTTCAGGTACACATCCATTTTCAAACATATCACATATTGCCAATTCTTCTCTCCCTGATCATGGACTATTGTTTTTGCCTTCTGACCTTTGTATAACATTTATGTAATTTGGTATTAAGAGTACACAGTCTCTTTCTATTTGTTTATTTAACTACTAATTTTCCTTCAAAGTTAAACTGAAGACTTTCTTCTTCCTGACCCCACACCCTGTGACCTCTAGCCAATATGTAAACTCTTCATTCTTTTTTTATCCACTTTTAGCTTTTATCTGTGTCTTACAGTTTTTAACAGTTTAGCATCTGATTGATGATTTACTCAATGAGAATACACGTAATGCAAAAGTTAGAATGTGGGCTTCATGGTTAGCCAAACCTAGTTGTAATGTTTGTACTCCCTTGGGCACCAAGTTTCTACATATAAAACACAAAGAAGATAACTCCTAATTTACAGCATGTTCTGAAAAAAAATTATATACAAAGTATAAAGTAAGTGCTTTAAAGTGTACAAAGGACTTGGCAAAGCACCTAATGTGGTAGCTATCATAATGTTGTTTTGAGTTATTCTCAAAAGCCTTTTTCCTAAATAGTGTACAATTTCTATAAGGATATTTTCTCTCTTTTATATAATTTTGTACTACACATAAGGTTCAGTGCTGTTCTGCACATATAGGACTAAGTGTTTTTGAATATCTGTAGTCTAGTAGTTGGTGATCTGTTCTAGAAAAAATGATATGTCTCAAGAAGGAAGTTGCAACATTTGGTTCTAATAAGTGTCTACAAAGACCTCTCGTGATGGACAGTGAAATGAAAAGCCCACGTTCTTGTGCCATGGCAGTCCGTGGGGGAAATAGGGTTTTAGACCCAATATTTTGGCCAAAGTCCAACTTGTAATAATTACATCCTATGTATCTAGACTTCCTTTGTTCTTCCAGATGGTATTGTTCAGTACAATTTGATCCTTACTTTAGTGATGATGTTTAGGAATGAACAACTGTTTTTTTTTTTCTTTTACTAGACTGGATAGGAGTTGCCCCTTGGATAATTCCAAGACCAGAAGTGTCTATAATACCTTGTCGAATAGGAATTGAATTTAAAATAAAGCCTTATCAATGAAGAAAAGTAGAAATAAATTATATGCAACTTATTTAGTGAAAATGAATGCAGGTCTATATCCTTCAGTTGAAAAATTTTACTTCTTTCTTTTTGTATTTTTAACAATAGGCATCTTAGCAGGTGTGAAAGAAGAGACAAGAGTTGGTGATGATAGGGAGAAAAGGGTATCTTTTTACACTGTTGGTGGTAATGTAAATTGGTATAGTCAATATGGAAAACAGTATGAAAGTTCCTCAAAAAATTAATAATAGAATTACCATATGATCTAGCAATCCCACTTCTGGGCGTATATCCAAAGGAAATGAAATCAGTGTCTTGAAGAGATAACTGTACTCCGATATTAATTGTAGCACTATTCACAATAGCTAAGATATGGAAACAAATTAAGTTTTTTGATGAATAGATAAAAATTATATTATGTATATATTATAATATATATATATATATATATATATATATATATATATATATATATATATATATATA
>NW_025999862.1:5194627-5207648 GCF_001458135.2 Marmota marmota marmota
ATATATATATTATATATATATAATAGAATATGTTTAGTAAGCCTTAGAAAAGAAGGGAATACATCCGTTTGTGATAATATGGATGAATCTAGAGAACATTGTATTAAGTGAAATAAGCCAGATAGCCAGAGTGTGGTGGCACATACCTGCAATCCCAGTGGCTGAGGAGGCTGAGACAGGAGAATTATGAGTTCAAAGCCAGCTTCAGCAACAGTGAGGCACTAAGCAACTCAGTGAGACTCTGTCTCAAAATAAAATACAAAATAGGAGTGGGGATGTGGCTCAGTGGCTGAGTGTCCCTGAGTTCAATCCCTGGTAACTCCCTCCCCCTGCCAAAAAAGATATAAGTCAGACAGAGAAAGACAAAGATTGCATAATCACACTTATGTTCAGAATCCCCCCCCACCCCCGCAAAAAAAAGTCAAACTCACAGAAGCAGAGAATAAAAGGGGCTGGGGGTTAGGAAAGTAAGGAGATGTTTGTCAAAGGGTACAGATTTTCAATTATAAGATGATTTAAGTTCTGGGGAATCTTATGTTCAGCATGGATGGTGATATGATATGTATATTGTATAAATGTATATATAATTTCAAGTAATTTATATTTCTTGAATATATTCAACGTGTGTCAGTTAAATATTTAAAATTAAAAAAAAAACAAATAAAAAACTCCAGGTGGATAATGCCTGACCACATAGAAAACAATCCTAAGCTTATCCTGGAACTCAAGAACCCTGAGGATATGACAACTATGTAGAAATCCTGTGAAAACAGTGCTTAGCAAAACAAAACTGCATAGCACTAGGCCTGATATTGATGTATTATAGCATATAGAGAAGAAGAAATTGATAAATTTCAGTAGTAATCTTCTACCAAGTAAAGTCTTATAGCAAGAAAAATGTCATGCATCAGGTAGGATAAGGGAATATGCAAGAATATTGCCCCGGGAGTTGCTCAACTGAAAGGACAATGTAAGGTAGAACTAACTTTCCATTGGCATTAACATTAAAATGTAGATTGTAAATGTATTTTACTTAAGACCTTTCAAAATAAGAAACATATAAATTTGGAGATAATTAAGTACGATCTAAGGAGAAGTGTAATTGGAAGCTGGACTGAATGAGCACTAAGGGGAGATGCTAAGCTTCTAGAACAATGGCTCTGTAGCTGTATATTCACATCAGTGGCCTGTGGTAGATGAAACATGTTAATTGCTCAATTGGGAGAAGATCCTTCCCTTCCTTGCTCTGTAATTAATCCAACTCTCTTGAAAGAGTTTTGATTCAATTATTCCTTTTAAGAGTAAGTGAACCAAAGACTGCTAAAGTATTCACGTCTTAGATGGTATTATGTTTCTTATTTACTCAAGTAAAATGATTGTGCTGTTTTAAAATCTATTTCTGAATATTTCAAAGCATTTCAGACATCATTTAAAAATTCATTGCACAGGTATTAAAACTGTTGAATTATAAAGTAGTGTGCTACACCAAAGCTCAAATAAACTCAGGCATGTTTTATGCTATTCACCATATATGCAATTCTATTTTTATTTGCTCATACAGAGTTGTTTGTCCAAAAGAGGGGAAAGGATTGTTGCATTTATTTTTCAGTTTTGTAATATAGAGAGAGACAGAGAGAAGGTTTGATACATCAGTTAAGGTTATTCTGAGTTAGTAGCAGATCCCAAATTAATATTTACATTTCCTCTTATTGCAATAGCCATCAGACCATTTTCACTACTTCATAAACTGCAGATCCTTATAGATGATTGCTTTTTCTATAGTTAAAGTCTGAAGAAAGAAATCTTATGGATTTTTATGTAACAGCTTTACCCTTTATTTAAAAATGAATGATCAAAATGATGCATTATTAAACATTTGTTCTACTTCCAATATTTGATTTCCACTTTGAATAGTTCACAGTCATGACAAGTAGGTAGGTGTCTTGTATTAAATTAGTAAAGTAAAAACATTATAGAGACATATTTTAGTCTTCAGGTTTGCTATCCTGTTCCATCTGTTGTCTCTGGACTTCAGTTTCTTGGTGGCACTTGGGTAGAAAGCTGTTGAATCAAGCATATACTAGTTGGTTTTCTTGTACCAGAAAAGAGTGATTAATTTTTACAAGGTTGTTTACTGTATAATAGTTGCCTTGTGGGCAGCTTATAGTGGGGATTGTTTATTGAAATAGTTAATGCTTTGTTATAGGTTGTTTTAAAATTTACAATGCTGATAGAAATTTCAGAGGTGGTAAAAAGCTGGAACATTTGCATCAATATTGTGCTTATTTGTTCATGTCTTATATTGACATACCTAAGTCCCTGATTGTTGATAAAGATTGGTATTGAAAAGAAATACTATAGTCACAAAAGAGTTAATTCTGAAAGTGATATTCTCTAATATGTTTTATAGTGTTTCAAGGGCAGAGTCCTAGTGATCTAAGGACCTCTTACCAGGCCTCATGTCTAAAAGGTTCCATTACCTCTCACGTCACACTTGGGAACAGGCCTCCAATACATGAATCCTTGAGGGTAAAACCAAATTCAAGTTGTAGTACAATTTTTTATGATAACATCTTTTTAAAAATATTTTTATATTTATTTATTTATTTTATGTGGTGCTGAGGATCAAATTCAGGGCCTCATGTGTGCAAGGCAAATGCTCTATCACTGAGCTATAATCCCAGCCCTTATAACATCTTTTATCACAAATTTTATTGTTCATTTTTCATCTTTATTGAAGTACAATTGACAAATAAAATTATTTTATTCTATGTGTTATTGTGATATTTTGATATATTTGTGTATATATATATATGTGTGTGTGTTTACGCATATTGAAATGATTACCAAAATGAAGCTAATTACAATATTCATTAACCCGCACAGCTATTATTTTTGTGATACCAATATGTAAGATCTATACTCTTAGCCTATTTCAAGTATATAATACTTTATATTAATTATAGTCTATACACTAGATATATATACTATATAACTAGAACTTGTTTATTTTATAAATGAAAGTTTGTATCCTTGAGCAGCATTTTCAATTTCCCTCACCTCTTAGACTCTGGCAAATACTGCTCTACTCTCTGTTTCATAAGTTTTATACTTTTAGATTTCACATATAAGTGAAGTCATGCAATATTTTTCATTTTATGTCTGGCTTATCTAACTTAGTATAATGTCTTCTAAGTTCATTCATGTTATTACAAGTGGCAAGATTTCATTCTTTCAAATGATATTCTATTATATATACAATGTACCATATTTTCTTTTTTATAGTTTTATAACTTTATTTATCAATCAGCTGTTATCTTTATTTATTTAGCAGTAAGTTCAAAAACATGGAAAGCTTCAAAAATTTTCATGTCATCCTTGTGCAGGGGCCATGCTAATCTTCTTTGTATGGTTCAAATTTTAGCATATGTGCTGCTGAAATGAGTACCAATATACCATATTTTTAAAATCCTTTTGTCTTTCAGTAGACTCTAAACTGTTTCCATGTCTTGGCTATTGTGAATAGTGTTATGGTGAACAAAGGAGTGTAGATATCTCTTCAAAATACTGATTCATTTCCTTTGGATATAAACCTAGAAGGGAATTGCTAGATAAATGGTAGTTTATTTAAAATTTTTTTTCAATGCTGGGGATTGAACCCAGGGCTTCATGTATGCTAGGCAAGTGTTCTACAACTGAGCTATGTCCAAACCCTTATTTTATTTTTTTTAAGAACTTGCATACTGTTTTTCATAATGACTATATCAACTTATATTCCCACCACCATGTGTAAGGATCTCCTTTTCTGCTCACCCTTGCCAACCTTTTTTATCTTTTGAACTTTTGGTAGTAGCCATCCCTACAGATGTATGGTAATGTCTTGTGTGTTTTTTTTTTTTTTCCATTTCCTTCATAATTGATGATGTATCTTTTCAGAATACTTCTTAGCTAAGTGTATGTCTTCCTTGGAAAAACATCTGTTTAGATTCTTTGCCCATTTTTGACTGGTTTATTTGGTTATTTTGATATTGACATGAATTCTTCATATATTTCGAATATCAACTCATCAGATAATATGGTATAAAAATATTTTCTCCCATTCTATGGGTTGCCTTTTTATTTAGTTGTTTGTTATACAGAAACTTTTTGGTTTGGTTTAGTCTCAATTTATTTTTACTTTTGTAGCCTATTTTCATATCAAAAAAATATTTGCCAGTAGCAATGTCATAGAGATTTTCCCCTTGATTTTCATATAGAAGTTTTATGGTTTCAGATCTCATATTTAAACCTTGAATGCATTTAGGTGATTTTTCTGTATAATGCAAAATAAGAATAGAATTTCTTTTGTGTTCTTTTCTTGCTTCTTTCTTTTCTTTTCTTTTCTTTTTTTTTAACATGTGGGCAGTGGACATCCAGTTTTCTCAGTCCCATTTATTGAGGAAACCATCTTCTCTTCCTCCTAGATTCTTGGAAACTTTGTTGAAGATTAGTTAATAATACATATGTGGGTGTATTTCTGGGTTTTCTGTTGTGGTTCCTTGATTTGTGTGTATGTTTTTTCATGCCCGTGTCATGCTATTTTGTTTACTGTAGCTTTATAATATAATTTGAAGTCAGAAAGTGTGATGCCTCCAGTTTTATTCTTGTTCAAGATTCTCAAGATTCCTTAAGCTGTTTGGAATCTTTTCTGGTTCCTTGAGAGCTTTAGGGTTTTTTTTTTCTGTTTCTTTGAAAAATGACACTGACATTTTGGGAATTTTGCCATTGGAATAGGTATTTCATTGAGTCTATAGATTGCCTTTAGGTAGTATGGACATTTTGACAATATTGATTTTATTGATCCATGATCATGGATTATCTATTCATTTATTTGGGTCTTCTTCAATTTCTTTAATCAGAGATGATAGTTTTCAGTGTATAGAGCTTTTACCTCCTTAATTACATTAATCACATTTATTCCTATGTGTTTTATTTTTTCTTAGTTATTGTAAATGAGATTGTTTTCTTGCTTTCTGGTTTTGGTTTCTATTTGATATAGTTCATTGTTAGTTTATAGTAATGCTACTGATTTTTGTGTCAATTTTATGTCCTATTTTACTAGACATAAATATTCGTTTTAACAGTGTTTTGGCAATATCTTTAACATTTTCCATCTATAAGAACATGTCATCTCCACAGACAATTTAATTTCTTCCTTTCTGATTTGTATGACTTTTCTTTCTTTTCTTACCTAATTGCCATAGGTAGGACTTCCAGTACAAAGTTGATAGAAGTGGCAAGAGTGAACATCCTTGTCTTGTTCCTGATCTTAGAGGGAAAACTTTCAATTTTTTTTACCACTGAGTTAAATGTTAGCTGTGAGTTTCTGTTATATGACTTTGATTGTGTTGAAATATATTCCTTCTGTATCTAATTTACTAAGAATTTTTAATCATAAAATGATGCTGAATTTGTCAGATGATTTTTCTGCATCTATTAATGTATTTATATGATTTTTAGAGAGAGAGAGAGAGAATTTTTTAATATTTATTTTTTAGTTTTCGGCGGACACAACATCTTTGTTTGCATGTGGTGCTGAGGATCGAACCCGGGCCACATGCATGCCAGGCGAGTGTGCTACCGCTTGAGCCACATCCCCAGCCCTATTCATATGATTTTTGTCTGTCACTCTGTTAATATGATATATTTTATCAATTGATTTATATATGTTAAAACATCCTTTTATCTCAGGGATGAATTCCACTTGATCATGGTAAATGATCTTTTAATGTGCTGTTGAATTGGATTTATTAGTGTTTTGTTGAGGAGTTACATCTATGTTTATTCAAGGATATTGTCCTATAATTTTTTTGTGTGTGTATGTTCTTTTCTGGCTTTGTGAAATGAAATTGGAAGTAGCCCCCTCCTCTTCAATATTTTGGAAGAGTTTTGAGAAGGATTTGTATTAGTTCTTCTTTGAATGTTTTTTTTTTTGTTGTTTGTTTGTTTTTTTTGAATTCAGCAGTGAAGCCATCAGGTCCTAGGCTCTTTGATGGGAGACTTTTTATTATTGATTCTATCTTCTTACTTATTGGTCTCATCAGATTTTCTGTTTTTGCATTATTAAATCTTGGTAAGTTGTATATATCTAGGAATTTTCCCACCTATTCTAGATTGTCCAATTTATTGGCATATAACTAACCTTTCATTGCGGTGTTATGATATCTGTCTTTCAATTGTATCAGTTCTGTTGTCTCCTCATTCATTTCTGGTTTTATTTATTTAAATATTCATTTTTTTCTTTTTTATTTAATTGATTTTTAAAAAAAATACACGACAGCAGAATGCATTACAATTCTTATTACACATACAGAGCACAATTTTTCATATCTTTGTATATAAAGTATGTTCATGCCAATTCATGTCTTTATACATATACTTTGTTTTTTTTGCATTACAATTCTTATTACACATATATACCACGATTTTTCATATCTCTGTATATTAAGTAGGTTGACACCCAATTTGTGTCATCATACATGTACTTTGGATAATGATGTCCATCACATTCCTCCATCCTTGCTAATTCCCTGCCTCCTCCCTTCCCCTCCCACCCCTCTTCCCTATCTAGAATTCATTTATTCCTCCTTGCTCCCCCCTCCCTATCGCACTATGAGTCAGCCTCCTTATATCAGAGAAAACATTTGGCATTTGTTTTTTGGGGATTGGCTAACTTCACTTAGCATTATCTTCTCCAATGCCATCCATTTACCTACAAATGCCATGATTTTATTCTCTTCTATTGCTGGGTAATATTCCATTGTATATATATGCCACATGTTTTTAAATCCATTCATCCACTGAAGGGCATCTATGTTGGCGCCACAGTTTAGCTATTGTGAATTGTGTTGCTATAAACATTGATGTGGCTGTGTCCCTGTAGTATGCTGTTTTTAAGTCTTTTGGGATAGTCCGAGGAGAGGGATAGTTGGGGCATATGGTGGTTCCATTCCCAGCTTTCCAAGGAATCTCCATACTGCTTTCCATATTGACTGTACCAATTTGTAGTCCCACCAGCAATGTATGAGTGTTCCTTTCCCCCCGCATCCCTGCCAACACTTATTGTTGTTTGTCTTCATGATAGCTGCCATTCTGACTGGAGTGAGATGATATCTTAGAGTAGTTTTGATTTGCATTTCTCTGATTGCTAGAGATGATGAACGTTTTTTCATATATTTGTTGACTGAGTGTATATCCTCTTCTGAGAAGTGTCTGTTCAGGTCCTTGGCCCATTTGTTGATTGGGTTATTTGTTTTTTCAGTGTTTAGCTTTTTGAGTTCTTTATATACCTCAGAGATTAGTGCTCTATCTGATGTTTGAGGAGTAAAAATTTGCTCCCAGGATGTAGGCTGTCTGTTCACTTCACAGATTGTTTCTTTTGCTGAAAAGAAACTTTTTAGTTTGATTCCATCCCATTTATTGATTCTTGGTTTTAAGTCTTGCACTACAGGAGTTTTATTAAGGAAGTTGGGGCTTAATCCCACATGATGAAGATTAGGGTCTACTTTTTCTTTTATTAGACACAGAGTCTCTAGTTTAGTTCCTAGGTCCTTGATCCATTTTGAGTTAAGTTTTGTGCATGATGAGAAATAGGGGTTTAATTTCGTTTTGTTGCATATGGATTTCCAGTTTTCACAGCACCATTTGTTAAAGAGGTTCTCTTTTCTCTAGTGCATGTTTTTGCACCTTTGTCTAACATAAGATAATTGTAATTTTGTGGATTAGTCTCTGTATTCTCTATTCTATACCATTTATCTACCAGTCTGTTTTGGTGCCAATTGTTACTATTGCTCTGTAGTATAGTTTAAGGTCTGGTATAGCGATGCTACCTGTTTCGCTCTTCCTGCTAAGGATTGCTTTAGCTATTCTGGTCTCTTATTTTTCCAGCTGAATTTCATGATTGCTTTTTCTATTTCTATGAGGAATTCCATTGGGATTTTGATCAGAATTACTTTAAATCTGTATAGTGATTTTGGTAGTATGTTCATTTTGATAATATTAATTCTGCTATCCAAACGCAAGGTAGATCTTTCTATCTTCTAAGGTTTTCCTTGATTTCTCTCCTTAGGGTTATATAGTTTTCATTTTATAGATCTTTCACCTCTTTCCTTAAGTTGAATTCCAAGTATCTTATTTTTTTTTTGAGGTTATCGTGAATGGGGTTGTTTTCCTCATTTCCTTCTCAGAGGATTTGTCACTGATATACAGAAATGCCTTTGATTTATGAGTATTGATTTTATATCCTGCTACTTTGCTGAATTCATTTACTAGTTCTAGAAGTTTTCTGGAGGAATATTTTGGGTCTTCTAGGTATAGAATCATATCATCAGCAAATTGTGCTAATTTAAGTTCTTCTTTTACTATACATATCCCTTTGATTTCTTTCTTCTGTCTAATTGCTCTGGCCAGTGTTTCAAGAACTATGTTGAGTAGAAGTGGTGAAAGAGGGCATCCTTGTCTTGTTCCAGTTTTTAGAGGGAATCCCTTTAATTTTTCTCCATTTAGAATGATGTTGGCCTGAGGCTTAGTATAGATAGCATTTATGATGTTGAGATATATTCCTGTTATCCCTAGTTTTTCTAGTGTTTTGAACATAAAGGGGTGCTGTATTTTGACAAATGCCTTTTCTGCATCTAGTGGATGATCATATGATTCTTATCCTTAAGTCTATTGATGTGATAAATTATATTTATTGATTTCCGTATGTTGAGCCAACCTTGCATCCCTTGGATTAATCCCACTTGATCATGGTGCAGAATCTTTTTGATATGTTTTTGTATTCAATTTGCTAGAATTTTATTGAGAATTTTTGCATCTATGTTCATTAAAGATATTGGTCTGAAGTTTTCTTTCTTTGAAGTGTCTTTGCCTGGTTTTGGGATCAGGGTGATATTGGCTCATAGAATGAGTTTGGAATTACTGCCTCTTTTTCTATTTCCTGAAATAAATTAAAGAGTATTGGTATTAGTTCTTCTTTAAAGGTCTTGTAGAACTCGGCTGTGATCCATACGGTCCTGGGTTTTTCTTGGTTGGTGAGCTTCTTATGGTGTTTTCTATTTCCTCATTTGATATCGGTGTGTTTAAATTGTGTATATCTTCCTGACTCAGTCTGGGCAAATTGTATGACTTAAGAAATTTGTTGATGCTTCAATGTCTTCTATTTATTGGAGTATAAGATTTCAAAATAATTTCTAATTATCCTCTGTATTTCTGTAGTGTCTGTTGTGATATTACCTTTTTCATTATGTATGCTGGTAATTTGCTTTCTCTCTCTCCTTCTCTTCTTTAGCATGGCTAAGGGTCTGTCAATTTTACTTTTTTTTTTCAAAGAACCAACTTTTAATCTTGTCAATATTTTCAATTGTTTATTTTGTTTTGATTTCATCTCTAATTTTAATCTTGACTTCTGCTTTTGCTGCTGGTTTGTTCTTCTTTTTCTAGGGCTTTGAGATGTAGTGTGAGGTCATTTATTTGTTGAGCTGGTTTGTTCTTCTTTTTCTAGGGCTTTGAGATGTAGTGTGAGGTCATTTATTTGTTGACTTTTTCTTCTTTTAAGGAATGAACTACATTCAATGAATTTTCCTCTTAGTACTGCTTTCATAGTGTCCCAGAGATTTCGATATGTGAATCTATGTTCTCATGTACCTCTAAGAACTTTTTAATCTCCTCCTTGATGTCTTCTGTGACCCATTGTTCATTCAGTAGCATATTGTTTAGCCTCCAGGTGATGGAGAAATTTTTATTTTTTTATTTCATCATTGATTTCAAATTTCATTCCATTATGATCTGATAAAATGCATGGTAGTATCTCTACTTTTTTGTATTATGTCTTCTTTGAGATCCCAAAAAAGAGTTGCTTTGTGGCATGGTATATGGTCTATTTTAGAGAGGGATCCATGTGCTGGTGAGAAGAAAGTATATCTGCTTGATGCAGGTTGAAATATTCTATATATGTCAGTTAAGTCTAAGTTATTGATTGTGTTATTTAGTTCTGCAGTTTCTTTATTCAACTTTTGTTTGGAAGAGCTATCCAGTGGTGAGAGAGGTGTGTTAAGGTCACCCAAGATTATTGGGTTGTGGTCAATTTTACTCTTGAATTTGAGAAGAGTTTGTTTGATGAACATAGCTGCACCATTGTTTGGGGCATATATATTTATGATTGTTTTGTCTTATTGGTGTATGGTTCTCTTGAGCAGTGTCATTTCCATCTTTATCCTTTTTGATTAACCTTGGCTTGAAGTCTACTTTATTTGATATGAGTATAAAAACCCTGGCTTGCTTCTGCAGTCCATGTGAGTGGTATGATTTTTCCCAACCTTTCATCTTCAGTGTGTGTCTTTTCCTATCAGATGAGTCATTTAAAAATGACCCAACAATATGGAGGCAGCATATTGTTGGGTCATTTTTAAAATCCAGTCTGCTAACCTATGTCTTTTGATTAGTGAGTTTAAGCCATTAACATTTAGGGTTAATGTTTGTATTTTCAGCCATATTTGTTTATTTTTGTTATTTAACTTGAATTGGTTTTCCTCTTTGATTAATTTTTCCTTTAGTGTACTACCTCCTTCTTCTGATTTTCATTGCTGTTTTTCATTCCCTCTTCATGAAATATTTTGCCCAGGATGTTTTGTAGTGCCAGTTTTCTAGCTATAAATTCTTTGGTTTATTGTGGAAAGTTTTTATCTCATTTTCGAATTTAAAGCTTAATTTTGGTGGATACAATATTCTTGGTTGGTACCCAATGTCTTTCAGAGCTTGATATATGTTTTTCCAGGATCTTCTAGCTTTCAGGGTATGTGTTGAAAAGTCTGCCATTATCCTAATTGGTTTCCCTTATATGTAATATGATTCCTTTCTCTTGTGGCTTTTAAAATTCTCTCCTTATTCTGTATATTAGGCATTTTCATTATAATGTGCTTGGTTTGGATCTGTTGTGATTTTGTACCTTTGGCATCCGGTAGGCTTCTTGAATTTGGATTTCCAATTCATTCTTCATGTTTGGAAAGTTTTCTAATATTATTTCATTGAATAGATTGTTCATTCCTTTGGTTTGGACCTCTGTGTCTTCCTCTATCCCAATAACTCTTAAGTCTGGTCTTTTTATGCTATCCCATATTTCTTGGATGTTAGGCTCGTGGTTTCTTATCATTTTCTCTGTGTGGTCTATGTTCTTTTCAAGATGATTTATTTGATCATCATTGTCTGATGTCCTATCTTCTAAGTGGTCTACTCTGTTGGTGATGCTTTCATTTGAGTTTTTATTTGGTTTATTATTTCTTTCATTTCAAGGATTTCTCTTTGTTTTTTTTTGTAGAACCTCTATCTCCCTATTGAGGTGATCTTTTGCTTCTTGGATTTGTTTATGTAGCTCATTGTTGAAGTGATCTTTCACTGCCTATATTTGTTGTATTATGTCTTCTTTGAGATCCCCAAACATTTTAACCATGTATATCCTGATATCTTTCTTTGTCATTTTTTCTGCTATAGCTGCCAATGCGTCTAATGATGTGTTGTCTTGATTTGTTTGTGGTACTTTCTTCCTTTGTCTTTTCATGTTGCTCATGTGTCTTCCTTTCCAGCTCTGTGGATCTAGTGTGCTATTGTTTTTACCCTATAGATTTGTAGTACTCTTTTAGGATTCTAAGATCTCTTCTGCTCAAATGGTGATCTGATCCCTGATAGCGACGCCCACCAAAAAATGGTGAGGAAGGTTTTCCAAGATGGAGTTAGTCTGCTTCCAGTGCCGGGGTGGCTGGTGATGTGGGGGAAACTGGACGATGGCCTTGTGCTCTGGATAGGTAGCAGGCTAGTTATCTACATGGGAGCAGAGCGCAGTCTGGAGTTCTGCAGAGATGCTGGTAGGTGGTTATGCTAAGTTGCTTGTCATGCATGAGCTGGAACTGCGGGCTTTGGGTCCAGAATCTGGAGACTTACTTGAGCCCAGAGGCTCAGATTTCTGCATAGGTGTCTTAGTGCTGGTGATTTCCATGAAAATCCACTGTATAGGGGTCTTTTCACACTCTCTGGGATGTTGTATTCTGTCTAGATGAGACCTTGTAGAGCAGTTGCATGTCTGCTTTCTGGATTTCATGCCTCAGAGTAGCCAGAAACAGGACTTCCTTGTTCTGCCTTCTTCTCGCAGTCCCCATTTTTTTTTTCAATGTAGCTGAAGATTTTTCACTTTTATCCTTTTAATTATAGTTTATTTTGAATTTTCTTTTTCATGTAAAGGATTTCTATTCATATAATGTTCTTGTATATCACATATTTTAGCAGTTGTAGAAATTGTTATTTGCATATTGCCTTGTCACAAGTAAAATAGAATGGATCAAATGTGAAAACTACTGAGTCTAAGGCTTATGATGCCAAATAAGAGTAAGAATGTAGTTTATTAACCTGAAGTGTCTACTGTGACTTGGCCAAACTTGATCATGGGAATATCTGGTATTGACTCAGCAGTGTTTGTTCCAGAAAATCAAGCTTAGTCACATATTTACTATATAATGAAATGTATAATCCCAAACATAGTTATAGTAAAGTTATGCATTCAGGATGTGCATCTCTATTTGTGTGCATAATTAGAAAACATCACAAGGATTGTTACAAGTGAAAATATTTCTGCTAGTGCTACAGCTTTCTGTGTTAATACTAGTGCTGGGAGAGTGCCTGGGGTGCTACTGGCTAAAATTCAAAGAAAGTTTTGAGGCTACTTAGATGAGGCCAATAGTTCTAACACTGGAGCAGAACACTCATATAGCCTTCTGTATATATTATGCTGTTTGTCAGTTAGGGCTTAATTGCCTGAGGGCTAATTTAATATGTAATAAGAAGTTCAGTTTGTTCCTTCATTTTTTAAAGCTATACTCGGTTTTACTCTTAAAATACTATATTTGGGAGATCCAACATGGCGGCGAGAGGGGAGGCAGCGCTTTCAGTACCTCCTCAACAACGGGGTCAGAGAGACGCATGGATACGCTTAGAT
>NW_025999862.1:5213238-5220627 GCF_001458135.2 Marmota marmota marmota
AAAGGGAAATTGCATGGAAATGGAAGGAGACCCTCAGGGTTAGACAAAAGAACATACAAGAGGAAATTAGGGGAAAGGGAAAAATAATACAAGGGGGAGAAATGAAGGTCAGTAGAAGGGGTAGAGGGAGAAGAGGGGAGGGGAGGGGAGGGGAGGGGGGATAGTAGAGGATAGGAAAGGTAGCAGAACACGACAGTCACTAGTATGGCAATATGTAAATCAATGGATGTGTAATTGATGTGATTCTGCAGTCTGTATATGGGCTAAAAATGGGAGTTCATAACCCACTTGAAGCAAAGTGTGAAAGATGATATATCAAGAACTATGTAATGTTTTGAACAACCAACAATAAAAAATAAAATAAAATAAAATAAAATACTATATTTGGGCATTTTCCAGTTTGCTAGTTAGGAGGAAGCTAATCAGCTTTTATATTATATCTCATGCTCCAAATGGGAGAACAGTAGAAATACTTATGCTGAAATACATCTAGTGAAGGCAAATATCATGAGAAGATGGAGTGGTATTGCTGGTTTGCTCTCCATTTTGTTCAGTGATTTAAAAGGTATCATGTATGTATAGTTTTACTTTCGTGTGTATATATATATATATATAAATATTTATTTTTTAGTTGTAGTTGGACACAATACCTTTATTTTTTTATTTATTTATTTTTTATTTGGTGCTGAGAATTGAATCCAGGGCCTCACACATGCCAGACGAGCACTCACCACTGAGCCACAACCCCAGCCCAACTTTTGTATATTTTTGTTTCAAACAACCAAAATATGTAAGTTCATCTAAGTAATATTTTGCAGAGTCAATATTACAAATTCAATTGATATTTTGGAATTTTTATAGCATAAATACCTTTTCTTTTTTCCTATGGTCAACTGATATGTGTATTCATTGACTACAGTTAGTTAACTTTTTTAGCATCACTTGTAGAATTTTAGAAGGACGTCATGATATTAACCTCTAATGTACATTTCATTTTTCTTTTTAAACTGTATTGTTATGAACCTAATCTAAAAATATTTTTGACTGTAGCAGGCAGTATTAATGCCTGCTAATATTCTCTATATTATAGCATCTGGTAACATCATAGTTCAATACTTATCATCTACTCTATTATAAAACCTTTGTTCCAAAAAAGCTGTATGAGCTTATTAGATATATACACAATTAATTAGGTAATGATCTGTGGCTGCATCCATACAGCATCAACAGCTGACCTGTGGCTGATTTTCAAAGTGTGGTGCTGATTGTTGATAGGAAGTTTTTAGATTATGGGATGGAACTGTTTAGATTATTTTGAGGGTTATTTGTACTTTAAAATTTAAGTTACACATTTTGTTTTAACCTATTTACTTAATGAAGAAATTACAGTATAGTAGTCCCCTCTTGTGTGGTTTCATTTTCCAAGGTTTTAGTTACCCGTGATCAACACTGCCTGAAAATATTAAATGGAAAATTCCAGAAATAAATAATTATCAAGTCTTAAATTGCACAACATTATGAGTAGCATGATGAAATCTCACATCATCCTGCTTTATTCTATCCAAGACATGACTCATTCCTTTGTTCAGCTGTGTCCTCCACCAGCCTGCTAGTCACTTAGTAGGTAGTTGTCTAGGTTTTCAGATTGACGGTCATAGCATTGCAGTACTTGGTTTTAAGTAACCCTTATTTTACTTAATAATGGCCCCCAACACAAAAGTAGTGAATCTACTTTATTGCACTCCAAATATGCCAAAGAGAAGCTGTAAAGTGATATCCTTTAAGTTAAAAGATGAAAATTCTCTATTTTGGAGAGAAAAAAAATCATATGCTGAGATTGCTAAGAGCTACAGTAAGACTTAATATATAAAATTAGGAAGAATGAAAAAGAAATTTGTGCTAGTTTACTGTTGCACTTCAAACTGCAAAATTTATGGCCATCATGCATGATCAGGGCTTAGTTAAAATGGAAAAGCATTAAATTATAGAGTTTGGTACTATCCAAAGTTTCAGGCATTCACTGGGGGTCTTGGAACATATTCCTCCTGGATAAAATGGGTCTACTGTATTTCCTCCCTTTGAGTTAGTTATTGGTATTTATCTTTTATTTATTTAGTTATTTATTATCTTTGTGGTGTTAAATTTTCCATTCAAACATTGGGAGTTACAGAAGTTCTTATTCCTATTTCTGTTTGTACAGAATGAAATGAACCCCCACATATGTTATTGATGGTAACTGTCAATTTATGTCTTCAACCTAAATTTATATTTGTAAAATTCAATGTAATTGGTTTTGGCCATTTTTCCCAACTTTAATATGAGAGTCATTGAGAATAGTTAACAATACATTCAACAATTTCAAGGATGCTCACATGTGAATTTTGATGAATAAAATGTGGGAAATCATTCAAGTAAATCTCCAAGTTTTAGAGTTCTTTTGTCAGTTCTTTAGTCCAAGTTGAAGGTTCATACTTCAGGATAAAGGAATCATTTCTTTGAGTTGAAGTAGCAAGTCCTGGGTGTATGATACAGTGTCATGTTAAAAAAAAAAGAAAATTTCTGGTAGGCTAGTGTGCATTTGTTGAGAAAAAATGGATAGCAAGTTCTAACTTGACTTTTTTTCCACTCTCATAAAAATATACATCTGTATTGTGTGTAAAAACATACATTAAGCTCTTACAGTAGCCGGAAATACTGCGTGGTGATACTGAAGAGTGTGGATAATTGTATTCTTAGGATAAGTAGATGATGCTATTAACATTATTATTTATGAAATTTGGCATTAAAAACTTATTTTGAAGAGTACTAAAATGAAGGGTAATAACACTTCAGAATAATATAAATGTAGTTAATATATAGCTTGTAGAAGGTGAAGTGCATATTACCTGAGATTTCTCTGAAAATACAAGCACATATCAGAGGAGTTATAGACACCAGAAGTAATGTATAGTTGATGATTGTTAATGAAAAATTTTATTAGCATTTCTTACTTGCTACACCTCATTGTGAACTTGCTCCAAAATTGATGGAATTAGGACAGTGCTAAGAATTCATTTCATTATATCATATTATAAGCAATTAAAATTTTATTCATAAAGGGAAACCATGCTTTACAAACCATAACTCATTTTATATCTAGTAATCTATGCAAATATACTCTTTCATCATACTCTATAAATCGGCTATTTACTCTAGGGCTTGAGCAAACAACAGAGTGAAACTTCCTGTTGAAAATGAAACTCAAAATTACTCTGCTATAATTTGGGAATTTTGGATTTTTTAAAAAATGGAAATGCATTAAAAATGAGATAATATATTACATAATGAAAAAACTAGTAACTTGGTTTCAGTAAAGGCAGAAAGTACTTTATTATTTTTAAGCCTCTTTTCCTAAGCACTAACATGTGCAATATATTCATGAATAAAATTCCCATCTCTGTGTGAGGCCAGTCTGCTGAAAATAAAAAGGCACACATGACTCTGTCATGCAACAAGATAAAAACTATGTTCTTTATACATGGAAACAATTTTATACTAGGATGCATTGTAAAAATATGACAGAATTATACAAAAAAGTCAGTTTATGGAAAGAAAATACACTCTTCCCACATTATGTAAATATTTTGCACTAGGGTGCTCTGAAATAAGAAACATTCCATATAACATTTTACTTTAACAAAGAAAAAATAGGTAATGATTATTTACATAATAACTGGAATTTCTAGAGCATGTGAATGTTCACCTATCGATTATTGACAGAAAAGTTGAGAGGTTAAGAGTGTCTACTGAACATTCTATTTTTCTTTCTTTTTTTAAATATTTATTCTTATTTATTTTTTTTTTATGTGGTGCTGGGGATCAAACCCAGTGCCTCACACATGCCAGGCAAGTGCTCTACCACTGAGCCACCACCAGCCCCTGCACATTCTTTAGAAGTAAGGATAGTGTCTGAAGTTGAGATAGTGACTAATCTTCTGGCTAGACATTTAATTTATTTAATTTTTACAATAATCATGTGGTATGAAATTTGGCATTAAAAATTTATTTTGAATGTGGTAGGAATATAGGGCCTAATAGGTGAAAATAGGTGAAAACTGATAGGTGAAAGCAGGTAATGTTTTGATAAGTTCTTACCCTCCTCCATTCTTTCCCAATTTCTTATAATAGGCTCTAACTAGAACTCCTAATACTTAATATGCAGCAGTGGCATTCTTTAACTTGGAAAGGTATGGATGAGTACATTATTATTACAAGATGAAAGCGAGTCCTGGTAGGTCTAGATAGTATAAGGTGGCTGCTAAAGGATTATTAAGAAGGAAGATTGATATGGTAAAGTTAGATTTCAGGGTAATATGAAATCTGAGGGACTTTTCTTGAAGCAAAATGCAAGGTCGTGTGGCAGAGTTTTACTATGCGATACTTATCATATTCTTTTAAAAAAGCTTTCTCCCACACTGGGCCACTCACACTGGAGGAAAGTTTAAAATCCGGTTTATATTTAAAAAAAAAAAAAGCAAATTCTTAATATTGTGCAAGGAGAGACAAGTCTTCCCTTCTCTTCCCTGCCACTCTAGGAAATCCCCTCCAAGTTGGAGAGAAGGTGGAGAGTTGGATGGGATTAGAACAAGCTTAGACATGGTTTGTTTTTTGCTGGTCTTTTATTACTCTATGCCACCACTCCCCAATTCTAAACAGGGTGGGAGACATGGTAGAACTTGCGGCATTGAACTTTGGGATATCTGAGATGGCCAGTGAATCCTAGGTCCTCAATAAACTTCTGGTAATAAAAAAGTATCTAGGAGTCTCAGGGAAGAGTGAACAATTTCTGCTATGTTGTCAGCTGAGACTTTCTTTTCAGTTCTGGGATAGTTTATAAGGGAATATGAAAATTTTCCTTGGAATCAGAAATTAATGCATGAAGTTAGGGAGAGAAGGGTTCAGGAAGCTTGATCACATGGAGAAGATAAAATGGAGCAGAGGGAACTGGTTGCAGCAAGGTACAGCTGATCTCAGGGATCACCAGCATCACAGGAGGTGGTGGGAATTGAAAGAACCACAGACCTGACAGTGCCTTTTAGTGAGTACTGACCTGTGCTGAAGACCAGCTGTAAGAAGATGCATCAAGAGTAGAAGGCCAGTGAAGAGTCAAAACAGATCCAAATAGACGTGTAAATGCATGATTTCCAACTGTCCTGGGTTGGCAGCTACAGGGCTTAGATGCATCCTCAGGGAGCGGGTACAGGAGAAAAATCTGAAAAGGAGATTTAAACCTTAATGTGATTGAGTTATAAACCTAAACAGACTGAGAAATAAGTGCATTGGGATGAGTTTACTTGAAAGGGATTAGATTAAGTTTTTGCTCTGAGCAAATGAGGCTTAGAGTAAAAAAATATTTTTTTTATAGAAAAGAAAGTTATGTTTTTACACATTTGTGTTTATGATAATGAAATTCTATCTGTTATAAAGTTCCAAATCCAGACCTGAATGAGGAAATGTTGTGGTGTTTGGAAATAGAGCAGAGACTTAACTGTGAGAGTATATGTGTTTGTGGGGGTCTAACACTTGAGTTTTAGCATTTATTTTGACTTTTGCATTCCATTTCTGCCATAGCCAGCTTAGAGATGAGTGTCATTTTGGTTAGGGTTGCCATATAAAATATAGGACATCTAGTTCAATTTGAATTTCAGATCAATGAAGAATAGTTTTCTAATAATTACGCACAATTATGTCCTGAATGTTGCATGAGACATACTTATATTAACAAAGTATTCATTATCTGTTGGAAATTGAAGTTAACTTACAGTGGTTTATGTTTATTTGCTAAATCTGGCAAACCCACTCTTTGGTACCCTGAACCAATGAAGAATTAAACCAGCCTGCATGCATGTTTGTCTAGTGATCTGTGAAGTTCCACAATATGTGGGTACTGCAAAATGGAATTAATATTACATTTCATAAAAAAAGGTAATTCTCAGTTTATCTTGATGGGTTAGGCTGGTACACTGAGGCAGCCAAATAAGGCCAGACAGAATGGAAAATTTAATCTATAAAAAATTACAAGAAAGTAGTTTATTTTAGTATATTTCCTACAACATGTAATAGTAAGTGGCAGAATCAGGATTTTTTTTTTCTCCCAGCTCTAAATGGCATCTACAATACAAATTAAATTTTTAAAGAACTTTTCAGGAACATATTTATTGTATAAAGGAAGGTACTCTTAAAAGCTGGGTGGTTTGGTAACTGCTGCTATTTTCTATAATGTCCTCCTCCATTATGGCCAGACCTATAAAAGGAATTTTACAAGTCTTTTCCAGGAAGGATGCCTTTGAAATTAGTCGAAATATTTTAAAGAAATCATGAGATGTTATTTCTTTTTAACTTGGCATTTTATTCAAAGGATGCTTCTGAAATTAAACCAGTAGGAGTTTAGCCAAAATAGTGCAGTGTCACAATGATGTCATTTAGAGGAATGTTGTGCTGAGTTAAATAGCTCTAATTATTAACAACTTTTAAATCATAAAAGAATTAAAAAAAACCCACTTTTCTCTTTCAGTGTAATACAGATTGATTAGATGAGACATTTTGCCTAGTTTGGATAGCTGACTTTTAGTAACTATTTTGAGATTTCAGTGTCACAAGAAGTCTCCTTTCCTTATACTATTTTTTTCCCCTGAGTTCTAGAATAATTCTTTGCTCTGGTCCTGTTTCCTTCTATCCTCTGATGATTTTACTGTATCAAGAATTCTTATTTTCTACTGTTTGTTTTTTCTACTCATTTTGTTTCTTTAGCATATTAACTTGTTAAATTGGATAAAAAAAAATAAAGCCCAAAACAAAAAAAAAGTGGTGGCAATCAGTACCACCACCTCTTCAACCTTCATTCAAAGCAATATCCCATTCAGTAGCTATCCTATCTTTCTTTCTTTTTTTTCTCACAGCTAAGTTTCTGAAATATTTTAGGTAGAATAGTTGGATAATAAAAGAATAGTTGGATGTTTCCTTCAGCTAATTATTATTAACTGGTATTCTATTTTCATGGAGTATCAGATATATATAAAAATTCCAAAATTGATCATGAAAATAAATGAAAACAAACATAAATGTATACTTTTCTCAAATATATGTTTAACATACAAAATTAAAACAAAAATTTTTTTTGGCTAGGTCAGTACTTTCTTTTAATCCATCCCTCCCTCCCTCCTTTCCTCCCTTTCTCATTTCCTCCCTTCCTTGTTGAGGTTTAAATCCAGGGACTTGGCAATACCAGGCTAGCACTCTACCACTTACTTACATTTCCAGCAAAATCAACTTCTTAACATAAAAGCAATATTATAAAAATATTCCTTTTGTGAATCCTTTCTCCTTTCTCCTTTCCTCCCTCCCTCCCTC
>NW_025999862.1:5220715-5253913 GCF_001458135.2 Marmota marmota marmota
TGTGCATGTATGTGTGTGTGTGTGTGTGTGTGTGTGTGTGTGTGTGTGTTTGGGGTAGTGATAGTAAGCCTTCAAAAACTTTTGAGGCCATTTGATAGAATCTGGAGCTAGCCATTTTCTTTTGCTCCCCCCCCTTTTTTTTTCGGTGATGGTATTGTCATCAACCAAATTGTTTTATTTCTGTTTTCTTTTTTTCTTTTTATTATTAGTTGTTCAAAATATTACATAGCTCTTGACATATCATATTTCATACATTTGATTCAAGTGGGTTATGAACTCCCATTTTTCTGTTTTCTTGTTATATTCATTTTTAAATACTAGTAGATTGCTTAAGCCTCTACATTTCTGTGATGATTTCAGATAGTTTTCAAGACTTTTAGTTAAAGCTCTTGTGTCAAGGTTGCAAAATATTGTTTGCTTCCTGATGACTTTCTTTGGAGGGAGTGTTAGAGAAGTGGTTGTGAATCCTTCATTTAAAAAAATTTTCTTTTGTCTTGAAAGATTTTAAATTTCCCTCTGCCATTTCTTCTTATATTCATTGCATAGTTTTCAGAGAGTGCTTCTCTCTCTATTCCTCTCTCACCCAAAGACTTTCCAATACTGCCTCTTGGACACACCTGCACTAGTTCTTCCCTCTATTTAGCTTTGATCTACCAGGGAACCTTTCCAGTATTTTTGCAATGAGTAGAATTTCTCTTTCTAGCTGTGATTTTAGATCAGTCATAAATACCACTGCTAGGTTTTTTCTTCTATTCTCATTGTGATGTTTCTCGCAGACTGCCCTCATTCAGGTAGGTTTGTACTGGGAGGTGAGAGACTAGGAGTTGAATTAATTTTCTATTTATATGTAGTTTGAAATCTTGGTTGTTCTCCCTTCTAGCTATGCTGAGGGTGTAGATTTTTTGTAGTTTTTTTAAATTATTTTTTTGAGTTTCAGATTTAGCAGTTGTTACTTTAGCTATCCAGAATTAGCTTTTAAATGTTTAAAGGGATGGAAAACAATGTTCTAATTGGTAAGATAATTTGTTTCATTTCTTTCAAAAAATAATTAGTGATGTTCTTTAACAAGGATTGTGACATTTCTGTTTGGCTACCTCTATGTTGTCTAACAGCATCAATTTAAGAAACAAATAAGGTGTTTATCAAAAGAAGTAGAAAAAAGATGAGATTTAGCATTAGTTTCACTCTTGAGATAAATTCAGATTAGGATGTAGGTGACAGAAAGTAAATTAGGGATTTCATAATTTATGACCAATAGAAAAATACATAAAAATAAAATTCAATCAGGATTGGTACTATATAGTGGGGTAACTGTACTCTACAACAATTTATGATATATTTCAAAATAACTAGAAGAGTCTGAGTTTTCTAGCACTAGAAATGATAGATATTGGAGGATGTGGACATGCTAGTTACCCTGATTTGTTTGCTACAAAGAGAACACATATATTGAACTATTATAGTGTACCCCATAAATATGTACAAATATGTTAATTAAAAAAGGAAGAAAACAAATAATTTATTGACAAATGGACAAAATATTTGAATAGACACCCAAAAGACACACAGGCAGCAAATAAGTATACAAAAAGATGCTCAACATCATATGTCATGAGGGAAATGCAAATTAAAACAAATCTAAGCAATAATGAGATCACTACATACCTATTCAAATGGTTAAAATACACACATTCCCTCCCTCCTCCCCTCACCCCTGCCAAAAAGAAAAAAGAAAAAAGAAAACCTTACCATAGTTAAAGCTGGAAATGATGCAGAACAATGGAAACTCTCATTATTTACTAATAGGAATGCAAAATGGTACGGTCACTTTGGAAGACAATCTGGCACATTCTAACAAAGCTTACCACACAATGTAGCAATAATGTTCCTAGGCATCTACCCAAATAAGTTGAAAACCCATGTCTACATGAAAACCTCCACATTAATGTTTATAATAGCTTCATTCATTATCACCAAAAGTTTGAGCTATAAGAAATAAAGATGTTCTTACTGAATGGGCAAACAAACTATGGTATATTTACACAATAAAATATTCCACAACAATAAGAAGAAATTAACTATTGAGAACTGAAATGATATGGGGGAAGTTTAAATGCTAGATTCTTATTGCTAAATGAAAGAATCCAGTTCAGAAAAGCTACACACTGCGTGACTCCAATTATATGACATTTTGAAAAAGGCCAAATTTTAGAGACAGTAAAATAATTAGTGGTTGCCAGTGAAGGGATGGGGAAAGAACAAGGGATTTTTATAGTGGTAAAACTGTATGAAGCTATAGTGGTGGGCACATTAGTAGAAACGTGTGTGTGTGTGTGTGTGTGTGTGTGTGTGTGTAAGGATGGTATATGGGAACTGTATCCTAACTGCTTAATTTTTCTACACACCTAAAACTTTTTTAAAAATAAAACTGATAAATTATAAATATTTATCCTTTATACTAAAGACATCTGTAATGAATTTTCTCTTTAAGAAATTTTCTCTTTAAGTCCTAGGTGCAATAATAAGAATGAAACATTTTAAAAACAATTTGGCACCCCCCCCCACCCCATGATATTGATTTCTTCAGATACTTATATAAGCTCTTCAGAAAGTAGTCCATGGAGCTCTTCTGGGTTTCTTTCCATGCTTAAATGTTTGGCTCCTGTCAAAAGAACAAAAATCACCTGCCATATAATATTGTAGTGAAAAAATTCTCAAATGCAAAATAATAAGTTGTGACTTAAATGGAAAAGTAATGGTTCATTTTTCTCAACCAAAATGACTAATTTGTTTATGTGGGTGGTGGTTATAGAGGTGGCCTAGGTGAGGAACAGGGAAAATTATTCATTCTTAATCAGCATTGGACATTTAAAAATGCATTTCCAGTAATTAAATAAAAACATATTTCATTTCCATTTGAGTCTGAATAATTTACTGCTAGTGAAATTTAAATCTTTGGTATATAAAAAAATGACTTAGGAAAATCTGTATAAAATATCCTAACAGGAATATAGAGATTGTTCTATAAAGGAAACAGTTTGGTTTGCTGCCTATAAAATACTTTAAATAAACATGTTAGGGAAAAAGAATCAAGGACAATAAGAAATTATCTGATCCAAGAGCTCTCTAGCCCATGGAGTCTTGCCTTTTTGATATTTTTCTTTCTTGTTTTTAGAGACTATTTGTTTTCTTTCAATGCCTTCATTTCTTTCTTTGAAAAGTTAATATTCCCTTATGTTTTCTGAATATCTATGCTATTTTAGCAGGCTTTTCCTTGTTAACTTCCTGTCTTCCTCTCCTCCCAGCATACTCTATAACCTACACTATCTCTTCTCACCCAGGAGTCTCCAATTTAAAACTTCATGGAGATCTGTCCTTATGGCTGTCTCACAAACATACCCCCATATATTAATCCCTGTTAAATTGTTAGATGTTAGCAGGATGCCCTCTTCCTTCCATTCCAAGTTTGAGGTGTTCTTTTATATGTCTTCACAGTGCAGAACTCCCTCATCCAGATCTTCATTCACAGCAAGAATGAATGCTCTTATGCTTTCCAGTTAGACACTCTGTGGTATCAAGGGAGTGGACCAGGAGTGAGACTAGTGGTTACCATTGCCTTGGTGATGTGTATGAGACTACTGGTAGCAGGTTGAAGTGGGATTCAGAGCTCTGCTTCTTTTACAGGAATGAGATCACTTGCTAGACTTGCCAATCCACATCTTCTGAGTGTACCCTCTTTTCTGCCATCCAGGGTATGAGGTGGCATATTTTCAGATTGTAAATACAGATGATCCAGGCATGGCGGTACATACCTATAATCTTAGAGACTCAAGAGGCTGAAGAATGAGGATCCCAAGTTTGAGGCCAGCCATGGTAACTCAGAAAGACCCTGTCTTGAAAAATTAAAAAAAAGAAAGTGTTGAGGGTGTAGCTTAGTAGTGAATCATCCCTGGGTTAAGTCCCCCTGTACTTCTCTTTAAACAAACAAACAAATAAAAAAGAAAGATTGTAAACACAGATGGCCCCAGATGGTCCTCCTTCCCTAAATATAGTCCTTGCTTATCCTGGATCATTTTACTTTCCTTCCTACTCCATCACCTAACTTAGCTGGAGGGAGCCACCTTTATGCTCCAGTGAGTACTTGACTTGAATGACTCTGCAGGAATTTGAGAGACCCATACATACCCTGGGTTTTCTGCTCTAAAGTCCAGTTGCCTGTCAGCTAGCAAAAGTTTAATCAACTTACAGCAGGTGGTTCTGGAATGATCTGGAATCTTGGCAGCCAGTAAAGGAGACATTTTTGCCAAGGAGGATGTCATACTGTTAAACCACGACAGTCATGCTTAAGGTGCTCAGTTTTATCCAGCTTCTAATTGAACTTTGCACAGAGAATGAACACTTCTGCAGGTTTTCTTCCTGCATCCAAGTGCTTGATTAACTTTTTAGAACTTAGTGTAATTAGTAGTATTTTGGTTCTCTGAAACATTTACCAGAGTAAGGTGTGCGGAAGATTGGTAGGGACCACATCACAATTGGGGGATCTAGATAATCATTGGGAGGATGTATTTTGTAAGTGCTTTTTGAATTTAGGATCAATATTACTGGAAGTTGGCACAGGTATTCTTTTTATGCAATGAAATTTAATAACTTAGATAAAAGGAATTAGTAAAAATGATGAAAGGTTGAGAAAACATGATTCATTGGAAAGTGAAATTATTCTTTAGAAGAGAAGGGAAAAAAGGAACTCAATCATTTGTACATAAAAAAAGGAAAATTTTCCTTATGTTAGAAAATGGTTATTATTTATTTCCGTGAGTGTAGAAAAAAACAAAAGACAAAGCTCTGTTATCCAGATATAAAATACTTGTGAGCAACTAGCAATTTATTCAGCTCTTTCTGTATCTCAGGTCATATTAATTACTTATTATTTTATTTAATCCTTGAACTACTTTACAATATTGTTATTACTTTCCTTATGCTACAAATAGGAAAATTGAGGCTAATAAAAGTTAAACTTTGGAACCTATGAAAGTATTGGAGGGAAGTAGAAACAGTGTATATACAAACATGATATGTTAAAATTAAGTCACAGGTCAGAAATTAAGCAAGAATGCAGGAATTAGGAAGACACAGTAAAGCAAGAGTAGTGGTTAAATTTCTAGATTCTCAACAAAACTAGAATATCTAATGGAATTGAGGACTGGGAAAAGTCGAGGATCATGACCCCATGTGTTAAGGAAGAAGGTAAAGATCAGAATCCAGATAAACATTTTGTTTATCAAATATGAGGTGACAACTACAAAAAGATCTTGACTATAGAAACAAACTTCAGCTTCATCCAGACAGCCTATTTGCATCTCTGGTTAGGGGAGACCCTTGTTCACAGGCCATGGGCAATCCCACAATTGAAATAGGTTAGTGAAGTTTGGAGAAAACTGCTTTTGATAACCATCCAATTGTGTCATAGCTACAAAATTCAACACTTTTGATTTTGTATCTGAAATTGTTACATATGAATTGCCTGTGGAAATTCTCTGAAGTTAGAGATACTTTTCAGCAGTTTTACTACATAACAGGACAGAAATTAGGATTTCTAAATAACAGAATTTATGGCATTATTGATATTCCTGCAGGGAAAACTACTATTCCCAATAAAACAAAAGAAAACCAACAAAAGGTGTTTCCCATTGGGTAATAATAGTTGGCTTTCTAGTTGCTTTATTTGAAAGAGAGCTTTTCTGAGTGGATTCACTCAAAGCCAGGGCTTTTTATTTTTCTTGTGGTTTTGGCTAGGTCTGCCATTAGCCTTTGATTCTGGAAGTACTACAGAGAAGCCACATATTCTAGTTCCAAGGGAAAATAAACACCTGTTACCAGTAGAAAACATAAAGCCAAGAATGAGAAAGTAAAATGGGGAATAATTTCTATTGTAATCAGGTCTGACTTTTGCCATGTTACCACCTGACTCAGGTATTGCTGCTCTTGTCATGGCCTTACATTGGTCAACACGGTCATACGTCATCAGAGAGTTTTAATTTAGTGGGCTAAGTTTCCATCTGGATATCAACTTCAAATAAACTCCATATAGAAAATAGGATATTATTTCTGGGTATTCAGTAAAACATAGGAAATGTTTGGATTTAATGACTCAGTTAAGGGTCATCCCATTAGCCTGGGCCTTCTTTATCAATGCAGCTGTTTATGTTTCTGGAATCCAGTATTTCCTTTAATTCCATGCTGACATGGCTGCTAGACTGAATTAATTAGCACATAATTTTTGTCATGTTTTTCTTCCTGTTAAAGAAACTAGTTTCTTTAACCTCCAATCTGATCAAATTCAAACTTTTTATTGACCCTTAAAATTCCAATAAGACTAGACCCCCTATATATATTGTGTCCATTTGCATTTATTGAATTTTCCCATTCAATGACTCATAATAATGACTAACTACAGAAGTCTTTGAGATTAAATGTTTTAGATAAATTAATTTTTCAAGTACTGAAAGTTAATAAGTAACTTTTTCATCAAAAAATTTCTCTGTGTTCCTGTTCTTTTGCTTAAAATTTATTTATATTCATTGAAATGCTACAGGGTTATAGTCTTATTGAAGTTATTTAAAGCCATAATCTTTCTTACTTTCTAGGTATGATCTGGATTTTGAGGGAGGAAACCATAGTTAGGATTTTTTTTAAGACTTTAGTTATTTTTATGAATTCTTGAAATCAGATTTTTGAGATATAATTATCATGCAGAAAAAATTTACTCTTTGTAGTATACTGTGTTCTATGGGTTTTGAAAAAATGCAGAGTTGTATACCACCCAATAAAAATATAGACCCCCCATCCCCCACAATTCCTCAGTGGCCCTATGATAAATTTTTCTCATTGATCTCTGACAACCATACTTTGTTTGCTGTCCTTGTAGTTTGGCCTTTTGTAGAACATCATATAATGTTTGATATATAGCTGTTTGTGGTTCTTTTACTTAGTGTGGTGCATTTGGGATTCTTCTAGTTGTTTATCAGTAGTTTGTATATTTTAATTACTGAATAGTATTCTAGTGTGAAAGCAAATGAAAGAGCATACAAAAAGAAATGGAGACACACCTCAATGGATCAGCAATGCTTTACTAAGCAGTGGAGGGGCACGTTTTCAAGAGGACACTACAAGTGTCTGAGTTTTATAGGGTTTATAGCAGGGCCAGGTCATGGGAGGAGTTTGTCAGTTACTTTTGGCAGGCTTACTTTTGGTGGGCCAGGGAACTTGGGCAGATAAGGGAAATTGTGAAAGGTTAGAGTCCTCTTTCTTTTTTTCCCCTGAGGGGTTGTAAGTTTCTACCTCCTTCATAGTGTATGGATGTATTACAGTTTGTTCCACCAGTTAAAACACACTGGAGTTATTATCCAGTTTTTGGCTATGATGCAAACTGTTATAAGTAATTATGCACAAATATTTATGTACATGAAACTTTCAAATTTTCATTTTTTATTATATATATAGTTTGCAAATATTTCTCCATGACCTAGCCCTGCTATAAACTCTGTAAAACTCAGACCCTTGTTGTATCCAGTCGCCATTTTCCTCTTGAAAATGTGCCCCTCCACTGCTTAGTAAAGCATTGCTTATCTGTTGAGGTCTGTCTCCATTTCTTTTTGTATGCTCTTTTATTTGCTTTCACACTGGAATACTATTCAGCAATTAAAATATACAACCACTGGTTTGTTTATTCATTTTCTTAACAGTATATTTTGAAGAACAGAAATTTTACTTTTGATAAAGTCAGGAGTGAGATTTGCTAAGTCACATGGTGGTATGATTAACTTTATGAGAAACTGCCAAATACAAATGGACACCGACATATGATAAGATGTTCAACATCCATGGCAATCAGGGAAATGCAGATAAAAATATGTTAAGATTTCATCTCACTCCTTAGAATAGCAATCATTAAAAATACAAATAATAAGTGCTGGCAAGGATGTGGGAAGAGGTACACTCATACGTTCTTGGTGTGATGGCAAAGTAGTATAATCACTTTGGAAAGCAGTATGGTGATTTCTCAAAGAACTAGAAATAGGACTACCATATGAAACTGTCCCACTCCTTGGTATTCATCCCAAAGAACTAAAATCAGCATACTATATAGTGATTCAGGCATATCAGTGTTTATAACAGTGAAATTCACAATAACCAAGTATGGAATTGGCCCAGGTGCCCATCAACAGATGAATGGGTGAAGAAAATTTGATACATCTCTCTCTCTCTCTCTCTTTATATAAAAAAAAAAANGCCACATCCCAGCCCTTCTCTTTATATAATATATATATATATATATATATATATATATATATATATATATATATTTATTTATTTTATGTATATATCAAATATATATTTACAAATTACATATATATAATCTCTCTCTCCATATGAGTTTTACTCAGCCAAAAAGAAAAATAATGCCATGGAAAAAATGGGTGGAACTAGAGAACATCATACTAAATGAAATAAGCTAGAGTCAGAAAGATAAGGGTCAAATGCTTTCTCATGTGCAGAAGCTAGAGAAAAATAAGGGAAAAAAAGGCAGGGGGTAAATATCATCAGTGGAGTAGAGGAAAGGGTTAAGGGGAAGGAAGAAAGGATAGAAAAGGGAAAAACTGTGGAATGAAACAGACAAAATTATGGCCTATATTATACTTGTACTTCTTGGACTTACCTTTTAGTTCATATATGTGTTTTTAAATGTATACTAATCACTATATGTATAGAACTATGTTTCCCCCTTTGTTTGCCTGCATTATCCACCTTCAAAATGTAATTTAAGAGCTATCCTATGTAAAATTTTTTATGACCCTTCCCCCAAATGGAGTCCATTAGATCTTCCTTTGTCCTGCTGCTACAGATATACATATTACTTAATTATGACAATGTGTTGTAACCACTTGCTCACATGTGTCTCTTTCTTCCTAGACAATGTCTGTCTTATAGAATTGGATACCTTCTTTCAATTTCAGTAATGTAGTTTAATAAACTAAATATAAGTTGGAAGCATGACAAAAATGAGTAAACAATACATGTAGTAAAGACATTATTATATGATATAGTGCTTAACTACTATAATCTGCATAAGCCCAACTCTGTAAGCCATCTGGAGTCATTCTTTCTTTTAATATCCATATACTGTGACTCAAACCTTCATCACACATGCTTTTCAGGATTTTTGAGGATTCTCGGAAGCTTTACACAACCTTGGACACCTCTATCAGAAACCTCAATTCCTGTTTTATGTTTTACTTTCTGTAGATACTCTACTTTTTATTAATGCTCACCCAATGTATGGTCAACCTCCCTTCCACTATCCTCTAAACTCAAATAAAAATCTGTAATAGACTTTTACTGAATATTAATCATGACAGAAAAAGATATGGCATAACATTGAATATAACTACCTAATATGGACTTTAGACATCCATGTTCTGCCCATTATAGTACTTTATTATGCAGAACAATTAGCTATCACTTTCTATTGAAGACTCGGTTCCAGGTATGCCTTTACATAACCTAAAAGGCTCATTAAATTATATTGCTACTTAAAGAACTACCCTTCTGTATATTGAATTGTGTACTCCAAAATTCATGTGTATAAGTCCTAACCACTAGTGTGACTATATTTGGAGACAGGCCCTGAAGGAGATATTAAGGTTCAATGAGTTCATAAAGATGGAGCCCTAATCCAATAAGATTATGTCCTTATAAGAATATGAAGAGACTCCAGAGCTCTGACTCTTGTGTGTGTGTGTACACAGAGAAAAGTCTATATGAAGACACAGTGAGAAGTTCTGCAAACTGAGGAGAGAGGCCTCACAAGAAGCCACCCAGCTGGCATCTTCTCTTGTACTTCCAACCTCCAGAACCATAAGAAAATAAATTTCTTTTTTGTACTAGCCAGTCTGTGGTATCTTGTTGTGGCAGCCTGAGCAGACAAATACACCCTTCCTCCAAATTAATATGAGAGAGAGAAAGTGTGTGTGTGTGTGTGTGTGTGTGTGTGTCTTTGAAATTATAGATTTTTCTTTGATGTACCAAAATTTTGTTACTGTGCCTTAGTAGAGTCTATAAAAGACAAAAAAGCAATGGTTTCCATATTTTATCATTTTATACTTGTAACAAATATTCTCATTTTCTTTGCAGAAAGGCTCTCCTTACAGCAGTGCCTGGCCCTTAATAGTTACATAATAAATATTTTGATTGGCTAATGCATCTTTTTCCTCACCAAAAAAAAAAAGTACAAAATTAAGGCCAAGATTTACTTTACCTCATTTTCCTTTGGTTAGATGAAGGTGTGTTTGCAGAAACTTCTACTCTTGCTTTTCCTTTCATTTTGTTTTTCTTCTTGTCCCAAATTCCAGTTTCCTCTTTCTTATTATCTCAACAAGAAGAATTTGTTATTCTTGATAGGAAAATAAATATTTTTTTTTCAGTTGCTGAAGACTTAAATGGAATTAACTTTTTGTATGTAATAGATTTTCAAAAGTGGAATTTTGATTGGGAATAAATTCCTGAAATAATAAAGTTAAAGCTATAGATGTTTATCTAGCACCATTGCTTCAGTAGAAGTTTAAGCCATTGAAATTAGTATTCCACTTCATAATGGATGCCTGCTGTGTGAACTTAATACATTTCTTATTATATTTTGATCTTCTGAGAGGAATGAAAGTTAAATCTTTCGTATAAAGGAGCTTATAAGAGCAATATTCACTAGTATAAAAAATGGAGAACAAAGTCTAAAAGTAGAGAAAATTGTGAAGGACAAAGATTATCCAAACTTAAATAGTGCTGATATCATAATGTCTCTTATTTAGTGTGGTTTTCTGGCATAGGAAAAAGATACAAGAGTCTATCAGTGTTTGGTTTGCCAAATAATAATGTGCATGTAAAAACTTGACTAAGCATTTAGGTCAGAGTACATTATTTTAGTAATTGAGATAGTTTTTCTCTCTGAAATTTTTTTTCTGAAAATTGTAAATGTAAAATTTGTTATGAGATTTGACCCCAGTTGTTTTTGTTCAGTTTCTCATTTGGATTCCTATTGGTCCCCTTAGTGTTCAACACTGAAATTTAGGGAGTATCCATTGACTTACACCTTACTCATGAAGTTTTGCTGTAATATGACTTTGATAATTATGACCACCAGTAGGAAAGTGGTACAAATCCAGGAAGACAAGAAACTATTTGTCACATGTAAGAAACAATTTTATATAGATGCACTGGCTATCAACAGACAATACTTAGATATTCAAACACTGATTTACATTTCAGAGTTTGTGCTATTTCTTCTATCTTCATTACTCCTAAACTCATTTTGTCCCCTCCAGAGATAGACAAATTTATATTTTATTCTTGCCATCATATTTGGCTTTGTTCACACATGAATGTACTGCCAACTTTGAAATTCCTCCTACTGAGAAAAATATATCCTACTTTTTGGCTCTGCAAATCTGATTATCCTAAAAGCAATGCCAACACCAAAACTTTTCCATGATGGGACAATTTTAATTAAGTCAGATGATAAGAAAACAATCGATTGTACTGCAACATTTATTCTTCACAATGATATTGATTAGCTGAGTATATAAAACTCTTTCTGGGTTAATTTCACAAAAATTTTGTATCATTTTCTAACTCTTATTATTTAGTAGAACAACTTTTTATATTTTAGGTTGTTTACATTTTTAAAAGGAAACTGGGCATACTTCCCTATGAGATACCATTAATAAGGCATAACATATAATTAGAAAAAAAAGCATCATGCGTATGAGAAGAGAAAATGTGTTTGGCAGAAATAAATTGTGGTACATGTTAGTATGTCTTGAATCCAAGGAATGTCTGATAATTATGTACAATTAGCTCCAAAATAAGTCTTGATTCTTCTTTGGAAGCATGTGCTGAATTTTGGTTGCAAACTAAATGATAATGTAAAAAGTAATCTGAGGCAGGTAGACAACAGAACTGCAGAAATTCTATAGGGATTAAACCAGAGAAGGGAAAAAGATATACAAATTGAAACAAAAATATGACTTTGGGAGGGAAAGAATTGTTTTCAGTTGACAGAGTTAATGGCAGTGCTTTTGATGTAGGGGGAAAATAACCAAATGCTTGATTTTCATGTAGTTATTAATTTTTGTGTATGTGCAGTAGACAGACTGTTTTTCACCTTCTCCAAATAAAAGAAATATAACACAGTCTCCTCTGTATTTTATTTTACTCTTGTTTATTTTCCTGATAGGCAGCAGTTCTCTCCCTAGGGTGCTAAGTTAACCTTCATGTGAGTTATAAACAAAGAGACAAGGGCATACAGTAGTATCAAGGATAATTGTTTTATGGTACATCTTTTTCTGAAGGCCATGGAACCTTTCCAAAATATACTATTTACTTAAAATATCTATTATTTGTTTGTTTTAATTTTTTTTTCATTTTAACATTAAGAGTCATAAACTGATGAAACTTTACAAGGAAAATTGATTCTTCCCTCATTGTTTTCCCATCTTTTCCTTTGTTATTTATAACCTAGAGTACAAACTCTCTTACTTTGAAATACTTGGGAAGGACAGCTTCAAAACATCAACCTAATGTCTGAAAGTATTAGAGCTGGCATTTTTGAGTTAGACAATTAAAGCTGAAAATGGTTATGTGGTTATGTTAGGCTGCAGTATGAGAGTAATATAGCTACTTTATAAAAATTCTATGTAAAAAAGAATTCTTTTCTAAATAGAATCAATCCTTTTCAGGTATCAAAAGTTGCTATTTACAATGACAGCACATCCATAAAGCATTATTATTTAAAATGATGCAGAATGTCACTGAATCTTTCTACCTTGAAACAAAATGCTTCCAAGGCATCTGACAGAAGCAACACCAACTTTCAATTACCCACCTATGGTTATGAGAGACAGAAAAACACAGGCAATTGCATTCACAAAACATTAAAAGTCTTTTAGACATTTATTACAGTTTCTTTTCTATCAAACTTTTCCTCCTTGAAGCGTCTAAGAAAGAACAATACTGAAGGGTCTCTACTTTGTATTTTCTTACCTATACTTCTGCTGGGGATGATGGAAATGGTCTATGTAGAGGACATGAGGTAAAAAAGAAGCGAAAGTCCAGAGTTCTATACACCCGGGGTGATCATTTCTTGGGATTGTCTCTTGAGGACAAAGTCTTATTTTTCTTTACAGGATCATTTCAAATCTATTTTTGTTAAAAGGCCTAAAAAGTAGTTAAAGGCACTTACTATTAGAAGTAATGTCTTGTTCTTTAGCTTTAATGAATTGCATATTCAGTATAGGTACAAAGTACTCCAAAAGGTTTGCTGGGTTCTTCAGAATGGTATGCGACTCAGCCCCTATTTCAAGAAACATACAGTCTGCCTGCAGTTCCAATAAAACAGCACAGCAACAGCAATAGCAACAGCCACAACAACAGCAACAGAAGCATCAGCAGCAATGATACCACTTAACATTATAGAGGTAAACCACCCGTGACTAGGACTAGAAAGGTAATTGCTGTAGACCAGAGGGATCAAGGAAATTTTTATTTAGTAGTTAAGATTTTTGTTTTCTGGCTTGAAGAATATGGAAAATTTAAATTGATGAAGAAGGTGGTAGAGGGGAAAGATAATCTTGTGGGAGAAAATCAGTTGGAGTCATATTATGTAATATTTTAGGTTACAGACTGGAGTTTTAATATTTCATTACAGATAACAGAATATGCTTGAGGATTTGACCAAGAAATTAGCTTATGTACAGTATTTAAGAAAGATTCATCTGATGCTGACATGGGGGATGAAGTGGGGCAGAGTGAGGTTTAGGAGGTTGATAGGGGGTAAGAGACAGACTTATGGGATCATAGAGTCATAATTGAAGAGGATGAGAAGAGGTAGTAGAAAGTAATAGGAAGGCAGGGCAAGAATGGAAAGGCTCTGCTTGGAGATGTTTTTACATCTGGTCTGTCTTAAAGTATGAGTAATCAAATTTGAATCATTTACAAGACCTATAAACCACAACTTCTTTTATATCTATACCAAAAATTGGTTATCTATAGCCTATGGACCAAATCCAGACTTTATGTTTTTGTAAATAAAGTTGTCTTGGAACACAGCTATGCTTATTTTTAATGTGTTGTCTATGACTGCTTTTGTGCTTCAACACATTTGCAAGAGAGACCATGTGGCCCACAGAACCTAAAGTGTTTACCCTCTGGTCTTTTACAGTAAAGTTTACTGACTCCTGGCCTGAGTTTATTAGGTAATTCAAGATAAGTCAACAAAACATTATTTCCATAGGTTTTAGAAAACCAAATCATGTATGCATTAGATTAAATTGAACACATATATTCAGATGAATGTGCATTGCTCTCTTCTCCAAAGGACGTAACTATAATCAAAGATTCCTTTTATTTTATTTATTCTAATTTGTTATATATGATAGCAGAATGCAGTTCAATTCATATTACACAAATAGAACATAATTTTTCATGTCTCTAGTTGTACACATGTTTTCATACATGTACTTAGGGTAATGATGTCTGTCTCATTCCATCATCTTTCCTAACCCCATCCCCCTCTATTCCTCTTTCCTTTTGCCCTATCTAATTTTCATCTATTCCTCCCACACTGCCCTTCCATCCACATTATGAATCAGCATCCTTATATCAGAGAAAACATTTGGCATTTGGTATTTTGGAATTAGCTTATTTCACTTAGCATTATATTCTCCATCTGCATCCATTTACCTGCAAATGCCATGATTTTATTCTCTTTTAATGCTGAGTAATATTCCATTGTGTATATATATCAGATTTTCTTTATCCATTCATCTACTGAAGGGTGTCTAGGTTGGTTCAACAATTTAGCTATTGTGAATTGTGAGACTATAAACATTGATGTTTATAGTGCCCCTGTAGTATGCTGTTTTTAAGTCCTTTGGGTAAAAACTGAGGAGTGGGATAGCTGGGTCAAATGGTTTTCCAAGGAATCTCCATACTGCTTTCCAAATTGGCTATACCAATTTGCAATTCTACCAACAAAGTATGAGTGATCCTTTCCCCCCACATCCTGGCCAACACTTACTGTTGTTTGTACTTTTTTAAAAAAAATATTTATTTATTCTAATTTATTATACATGATGGCAGAATGCAATTCATTTTATATTACACATATAGAGCACAATTTTTCAAGTCACTGGTTGTACACAAAGTAGAGTCACACCATCCATGTCTTTATACATGTACTTAGGGTAATGATGTCTAACTCACTTAGGCTAATGATGTCTAACTCATAACCATCATTCCTACGCCCTTGCCATTTCCCTTCTCCTCTCTCCCCTTTGCCCTATCTAAAGTCCCTCCATTCCTCACATGGTCCCTACCTATTACCGTTATGAGTCAGCATTCTCATATCAAAGAAAATATTTGGCCTTTGGTTTTTTGGAATTGGCTTATTTCACTTAGCATTATATTCTCCAACTCCATCCATTTACCTGCAAATGCTGTGATTTTATTCTCTTTTAATGCTGCATAATATTCCATTGTGCATATATACCAAAGTTTTCCTATCCATTTATCTACTAAAGGGTATCTAGGTTGGTTCCACAATTTAGCTATTGTGAGGTCATAAACATTGATGTAGCAGTGTCCCTGTAGTATGCTGTTTTTAAGTCCTCTGGATATAAACTGAGGATAGCTGGGTCAAATGGTGGTTCCATTCCAAATTTTCCAAGGAATTTTCATACTGCTTTCCATATTGGCTACACCATAGTCCTACCGGCAATGTATGAGAGTGCCTTTTCCCCTATATCCTTGCCAACACTTATTGTTGTTTGTATTCTTAATAGCTGACATTCTGACTGGAGTGAGATGAAATCTTAGAGTGGTTTTTGATTTGCATTTCTCTAATTACTAGAGATGTTGAACATTTTTTCATATATTTGTTGATTGATTATATATCATCTCTGAGAAGTGTCTGTTCAGCTCCTTAGCCCATTTATTGATTGGTTTTTTTTTTTTTGTGTTAAGACTTTTGAGTTCTTTATATATCTTAGAGATTAGTGCTCTATCTGGCAAAAAATTGCTCCCATTCTGTAGGCTCTCTATGCACTTCACTGATTGTTTCTTTTGCTGAGAAGAAGCTTTTTAGTTTGAATCCATCCTGTCGCAACCCCTTGCCCGCAAGGAAGATGCAACACTCAGGAATCTTCTTTCAGTAGTTTATTTCAGGCCCCTGATAGTTCTTCTTCTCCCTCTCGGATGCCCCTCCCAGCCTTAATAAAGCATCTCAAGCCCCAATGCAAAGCAGCCACGTGGAGCTTTCTCATAGGGTGATGAAAAGTCATGCGCCAACTCTCCCAAATAAGGAGTTGTTTGTCACAGACCACAGCGGAGCCAGCGCCATCTTGTAATGGCGACCATAATTTGCATAAACGGCAGAAGCGGCTCACCACACCATCCCATTTATTGATTCTTGATTTTAATTTTTGTGCTATAGGAGTCTTATTTAGGAAGTCATGGCCTAATCCAACATGATAGAGATTTGGGTCTACTTTTTCTTCTATTAGATGCAGGGTCTCTGTTTTTATTCCTAGGTCCTTGATCCCCTTTGAGTTGAGTTTTGTGCATGGTGAGAGATAGGGACTTAATTTAATTTGTTGTGTATGGATTTCCAGTTTTCTCAGCACCATTTGCTGAAGAGGCTATCTTTTCTCAATATATGTTTTTGGCACCTTTGTCTAATATAAAATAACCGTGTTTATGTGGGTTTGTTTCTGTGTCTTCTATTCTGTGCCATTGGTGTACCTGTCTAATTTGGTGCCAATACCATACTGTTTTTGTTGCTATTGCTCTGTAGTATAGTTTAAGGTCTGGTATAGTGAGGTGATGCTACCTGCTTCACTATTCTTGCTAATGATTGCTTTGGCTATTCTGGGTCTCTTATTTTTCCAGATGAATTTCATGATTGCTTTTTCTATTTCTATGAGGAATGTCATTGGGATTTTTATTGGAATTGCATTAAATCTGTATAGTGCTTTTGGTAGTATAGCCATTTTGACAATATTAATTCTGCCTATCCAAGTACAAGGGAGATTTTCCATCTTCTAGGGTCTTCTTTAATTTCTTTCTTTAGTGTTCTGTTGTTTTCATGTAAAGGTCTTTCACCTCTTTCATTGAGTTGATTCCCAAGAATCTTATTTATTTATTCATTTATTTTTTGGTACTGGTAATTGAACTCAGGGACCCTTGAACACTGAGCCACATTCCCAGCCCTATTTTTTATTTTATTTAGAGACAGGATCTCACTGAGTTGCTTAGCACCTTGTTTTTGCTGAGGCTGGCTTTGAACTTGCAATGCTCCTGTCTCAGCTTCCCTAGTCACTTGATATGCAGAAATGCCTTTGATTTATGGGTGTTGATTTTATATCCTTCTAATTTTCTGAATTCATATATTAGTGCTAGAAGTTTTCTGGTAGAATTTTTGCATCCTTTAGGTATAGAATCATGTCATTGGCAAATAGTGCTAATTTGAGTTCTTCTTTTCCTATCTGTATTCCTTTAATTTTTTTCATTCCAGATGAAATTGCTCTGGCCAATGTTTCAAGAACTATGTTAAATAGAAGTGGTGAAAGAGGGCATTCCTGTTTTGTTCCAGTTTTTAGAGGGAATACTTTAAATTTTTCTCCATTTAGAATGATGTTGGCTTGTGGCTTAGCATAAATAGCTTTTATAATGTTGAGGTATGTTACTGTTATCCCTAGTATTTCTAGTGTTTTGAACATGAAGAGGTGCTGTATTTTGTCGATTACTTTTTCTTCATCTATTGAGATGATCATATGATTCTTATCTTTAAGTCTGTTGATGTGATGAATTCCATTTACTGATTTCTGTATGTTGAACCAATGTTGCATCCCTGGGATGAATCCCACTTGATCATGATGCACTATCTTTTCGATATTTTTTTTTTGTATTCATTATGCCAGAATTTTATTGAGAATTTTTGCATCTATGTTCATTAGAGATATTGGTCTGAAGTTTTCTTTCTTTTGATGTGTCTTTGTCTGGTTTTGGAATCAAGGTGATATTGGCCTCATAGAATGAGTTTGGAAGTGTTCCCTCTTTTTCTACCTCATGAAATAATTTGAAGAGCATTGGTATTAGTTCTTTAAAGGTCTTGGAGAACTCATCTGTGTATCCATCTGGTCCTGGGATTTTCTTGATTGGTAGGCTTCTGATGGCATCTTGTATTTCATAACTTGCAATTGATCTGTTTAAATTGGGTATATCATCCTGGTTCAGTTTAGGTAAATCATATGACGCTAGAAATTTGTCAATGCCTTCATTTTATTGGAGTATAAATTTTCAAAATAATTTCTAATTATCTTCTGTATTTCTGTAGTGTCTGTCATGATATTTCCTTTTTCATTATGGGTGTTAGTAATTTGAATTTTCTCTCTCCTTCTCTTCATTAGCATGGCTAAGGGTTTATCAATTTTATTTAGCTTTTTTTCAAAGGACCAACTTTTTGTTTTATCAATTTTTTCAATTGTTTTAATTTCATCTCTAATTTTAATTATTCCTATCTTCTACTGCTTTTGATGTTGTTTTGCTCTTCTTTTTCTAGGGCTTTGAGATGTAGTGTTAGGTCATTTACTTGTTGACTTTTTCTTCTTTTAAGGAATGAACTCCATGCAGTAAACTTTCCTCGTAATACTGCCTTCATAGTGTCTCAGAGATTTTGATATTTTGTATTAGTGTTTTCATTTACTGCTAAGAACTTTTTAATCTCTTCTTTAGTGTTTTTTTTTTTTTTTGCAACCCATTGTTCATTCAGTAGCATATTATTTAGTCTCCAGGTGTTGGAGTAACTTTTATTTTTTATTTTATTATTGATTTATAATTCCATTCCTTTATGATCTGATAGAATGCAGGGTAGTATCTCTACTTTTTTGTATTTGCTAAGAGTTGCTTTTTGGCATAATACATGGTCTATTTTAGAGAAGGATCCATGTGCTTCTAAGAAGAAAGTGTATTTGCTCATTGACGGATGAAATTTTCTATATATGTCAGTTAAGTCTAAGTTATTGATTATATTATTGTATTCTATAGATTCTTTGTTCAGCTTTTGTTTGGAATATCTATCCAGTGGTGAAAGAGGTGTGTTAAAATCACCCAGAATTATTGTGTTGTGGTCTATTTGTCTCTTGAACCAAGAATTTGTTTGATGAAGATAGATGCTCCATTGTTTGGGGCATAAATATTTATAATTGTTATGTCTTGTTGATGTATGGTTCCCTTGAGCAGCATGTAATGTCCATCTTTATCCCTTTTGATTAACTTTGGCTTGAAGTCTATTTGATATGAGGATGGAGACCCTGCTTGTTTCCTCAGTGCATATTAGTGGTATGTTTCTCCTCAATCTTTCACCTTTAGTCTCTGTATGTCTTTTTTCTATGAGATCAGTCTTTTGGAGGCAGCATATTGATGGGTCTTTTTAAAAAAAATCCCATCTGCCAGTGTATGTCTTTTGATTGGTGAATTTAGGGCATTAATATTCAGGGTTATTATTTGAGATATGATTTGTATTTCCAGCCATTTTTGTTTGTTTTTGGTATTTAACTTAACTTGGTTTCTCCTTTGATTAGATTTTCCTTTAGTGTAATACCTCCCTCTGCTGATTTTTATTTATTTATTTTTTTTCATTTCCTCCTCATGGAATATTTTGCTGAGGATGTTCTATAGTACAGGCTTTCTAGCTATAAATTCTTTTAACTTTTTTTTAATCATAGAAGGTTTTTATTTAATCATCAACTCTAAAGTTTCATTTTGCTGGATATAAGATTCTTGACTGACATCCCTTTTTTTCAGAGCTCGGTGTATGTTGTTTTATGATCTCCTGGCTTTGAGGGTCTGGGTTAAAAAATCTGCAGATATCCTAATTGCTTTCCCCCTATACATAATCTGATTCCTTGCTCTCATCGCTTTTAAGATTCTCTCCTTATTCTGTATGCTAGGCATTTTCATTATAATGTGCGTTGGTGTGTATCTGTTGTGATTTTGTACATTTGTCATCCTGTAAGTTTCTTGTATTTGGTTTTCCAATTCATTCTTCATGTTTGGAAAATTTTCTTATATTATTTCATTGAAAAGATTGTTTATTCCTTTGGTTTGGAACTCTATGTCTTCCTCTATCCAATAACTCTTAAATTTGGTCTTTTTATGTTAACCCATAATTTGTGAATGTTCTGCTCATGGTTTCTTACCATCTTCACTGTGATCTGTGTTCTTTTCAAGATTACATATTTTGTCTTCAATGTCTGAGGTCCTGTTTTCCAAGTGGTCTAGTCTGTTGATAATGGTTTCTATTGAGCTTTAATTTGGTTTATTTATTTATTTTTCAGAACTTCCCTCTCCTTATTGAAATAATCTTTTGCTTCTTGTATTTGCTTATGTATCTGTTTGTTGAAATGATCTTTTGCTGCCTGTATTTGTTGTCTTATATCATCTTTAATTCACAGAAAATTTTAATTATGTACATCCTGAACTCCTTCTCTGTCATTTCTTCTGTTGTGCTAGCCATAGATTCTAATACTGTGGTATCTTGATTTGTTTGGGGTACTTTTTTCCCTTTTTTTTTTTTCATGTTGTTCATGTGTCTTCCCTTCTAGTACTGTGGATCTGCGGCATTACCATTTTTACCTTATAGGCTTATAGTGCCCCTGCAGAGTTCCAATACCTCTCCTTTGAGGGGAAGAACAATATTAACAGATCCCAATACAAATAATATACAACCTTAAACCAAATAGTTGCTATTAAGACATTTATCATTTTGTCACAATATACAGAAATGGTGAGTTCAATTATTATCTACAATATAAACAGTAGGTTTGCAAAAGGGTTTACAGTTTCTGATGGTGGACAAAGAACGGTAGTGGTGGTGAGGTGTAGGGTGAGATGTTGAGGGGGTAGGAGGTGAGGATATAGAGTTTATAAATTTTAGGAAATGTGAAAGAGGAATGTAAAGAAGATGATTAGTAGCAGGAGAAGAGAGAGGAAGTGGTTTTAGGGAGATAGGAAAGTTGGAAGATAATAGAGTACATAAAACAAACACACAAAAGTATTAAGAAAAATAAAAAATGTAAAAATAGGAGATAAAAGAATATACAACACAACTATAATGTACTATTAATATATCCTAGTACTCAGTATCCTAATTCATGCAAAGTACTTGGTTTCTCAAGTGTTGGGGATGTGAGGGCAGGAGAACAGAGAGCAAGATAAAAGAGGAAAAAAAAACTTGAAGGAAGAAACAAGGAATGTTTTGGTTGAAGATCAATATCTTTCCTGCTTCCCTTCTCATCCAATAGGTGGGGTTGTCTGTTGTTTGCTGGTATCTCCACCGTCAGGATGATAAAGGTTACCAGGGTGGAAGGGTTGGTCTTAAGTGCAGGGCACCTGGAAGTGGGGTATGGCACCAGCCTTCATACCTGCACCCCAAGGATCTCCTTTGGGGCCCACTCGTGTTATGTCTTATCTCCTTATATCACCTGTAGACCTCATAGTTCCTGGTGTCTAATTTAGTCTCTAAACTGTATCTCATTCACTCTCTCCCTTTCTACTTCCTGAGGACTGTCGGTACCTGCCTATTTGGTATTCCAAGCTGGGAGTTGTCCCAACTAAAGATGGAAAGAAAGGTGTTCCAAGTTGGAGGTGGCTGCTTTCCATGGAGTGTCAGGTTGGGGAGGGGTGGGCTGTGGTGGTGAGCAATGTGTTCAGAGACGCAACTCTGTGGCATGCAGCATTGTGGCTGTTGGCTGCCTCCTGACCCAGTGCTGGCTCCCTAGGTGTTGGTAGAGCTGTACTGGGCCTGCCTGTGCTCCATGCTGGTCCAAAGATTCCTTTTATCTGCCTTTACATTCTTAAAGTTCAGCTGGAAAGGTGATGTCGTTTTTGAGCTGATAACGTCATATGTGTTTGTATGGTCAGTTTTTTTGGTGGCTTCCAGCTTTAGGGTTTAAACTTCAAATATAATTAAGAGTAAAGTTTGGCTTCTTTTGACAAGAAAAATAATGGTAAACACTTCTATTTAACTTATTAAAGCATCAGGACAATGATACAAACAAAACCCTAAGGTTTACTGAGCACTTAGAATATATTGGATGCTATTCTGATCATTTGCTTGTATTCTGTAATCTAATCCTCACAGACACCCTATGATGTAAAATTTTTAATTACTGTTTTAGGATAGAAAATTAATCTGTGTATTAGTGATATCATGTAACAAACCCTACGCCAACAAGTGGTAATTGGCAGAACTAGGATTTGAATACAGATATTGTGAAAATTAATTAGAATGTCTGTATGGTTCATGCTGTCAAGCACCAAAACTAACCTCCACTAAGTTACCTAGCTAGTTTCCAGCATTCCTGTCTTTGCTACACTAGTTTCATTCCACCACATTAGATTGGTCCAGGGGTCTATATAAGATCCAGGTCCAAGCTAAGTCAGTCAGAATCCTGACCTGGAATTTTGTATCAGAGATGAAATTTTCTGCTTCATTTTAGCCCCTCTTGATGAGAGGAATTTTGCAAATTTGTGATGCCATTTTTCTTCCATTCCTGTTTAATGTCATGTTCTTAAATATATGAAAAAATACTTGCAGATACAGATTACTGTGAGTATGTTTAACAAGTAAGACAAAGGTGGTAAAGAGTTTGGGAGTGTGTGCTACTTAACCAAGATATTAGTTACCTGAATTTTGAGCAGTAACCTTGACTTACAGTACCTCTCGCTAAAGGAGGAGCCAGAGAAGTCATCTGTCAATCAGAGTTCAGTGCAAGGAAACAGAGAGAATTGCATGCTTACAATACTGGCTGGAATGACTGTGGCAGTGAAAGCCAGAGAGGGTACTTTTGGACTGTAAGTATCATGGAACTGAGATCCAAAGCCAAGATCCAGAGGTCTAAAGGCTGCTGCCACTACTATGTTATAACAGATTCCTTTTGTATTCACTTAACTAGTGACTAAAAATATAATGAGGCATTTGGCTGCTGCAACGTGACTGACTTCCTTGTCAGTACCCAAATAGTAAGAAGATGGCCTTTTGAATTTCTCAAGAATGCATCTCATTGGCAGAACCTGTTTGCTTTTATGATATTTCTAGTTGACTGATAACTGAGAGAATGTAATTTTAAATTTCTAGCTCCTGTGATTAGGGAGGGTACACAGAAGAGGGTAGAGATTTTGTCAAGTCCCCAGACACCATATCTATTAGGATCAAACAACAGTAGTGTTCAAAATGGCCTGGGTGTATTTGATAAAATCCTCAAATCTGTGACAGAGCTAGTGTTAACCTCACTGTTGTTTGATTATATTCCCCTAGTGCTGTGTTACCTTCAACCTGGACTGAATCTGAGCTTCCCTTGATTTATCAGGGAAGCCATGTGACTGTTACACAGTAACTTTGGAAAGCCATGATTAAAAACAGGGTCATTTCTTTTATGGAGACCAGTCAGTGGCCACCCAGGCTTCTGTGAACTCAAACTTCTTATGTGAGAAAATGATGAAAGGTTAGCCAGGGCTTCTTTCTCTAGGGCTGATCATCTCCTAAGTCTTCATGTTGCTTGTGTTGCTGGATGTTTAATTCAACATGTATGATGCTTTAAGACATAATACCCAAAGATATATTAATGACATATTGCCTGGAGGTTTATTGACTAGGTATGACTTGCATTAAATAGAGCTCAAAGAGGAACAAGGAATGGGAAGCAAATTATTTTATAATATCTTAATCAAAATTTGAAAGTAATATTCAATGTCTCTTTGATGGTCATTTTGTCATCTTTTTTGTTTCTGTATTTATTCCTTTTTTGGTGATTCAGAAAGTTTCAAATTCCTAACTGTAGCAGTATTTTCTTCAAAGATCTTGGAATACAATTTTTATGGTCAGTAGTTCTCCAAATGGTGGCTTTCTTTCTACTCTGAAGACTTATGAAAAAGAGAAATAAACTAATATATCAGTGTTCTCTCAACATTCTCTTGGGATATTTCTCTCTGTAATATGTTCATTTTAGAATGCTAAGCCAAATGTTCAGAAAAGTGCTGTTCTTAAACCATGGCTTGAGAATTGCTGTTCAAGGAAGAACTTTCCTCTTTTCCTAGTAACTTTTAGTGAGACAAAATGCCTGACAATTTTTAGTATCCAAGTGGTGTAAATTCTGTAAATTCAGCACATTTAATCTAAATTACTCACTGATCTTGCTTTCAATGCCAGTTTCACACACCAGCAACTCACAGATCATATGAAGTACAATAGGAATGGATATTCACATGACAGAACATTATTACCTTAGTAATTTACTGTATAATATTGGGAAATTCTGAGTTGTCTTTCTCAGAGATCTTTAAGCTGGATACAATATATTTTCATTTCTTTTTGTTCCCCTTTTGGTTAGTATCTTCTGCTATGATTAATATTACCTTCATAATGAAATGTGTATTGGAAAAATAAATGACTTTTTTCTTTTTGAAAAACCTTATTTCTATTCCTGGTAATCAAAAAGGATGCCAAGCGTCTAAGTAGTAAAAATAAATAAATGAAAAAAATCTTAATACATGTTACTATCATAAAAATAATAAAAATAAGAAAGAAAGGAATCTCCTTTATGCTGTTTCTCTGTACAATAATAATCTATCTTGACAAATTCTCAAATAATTTCTGTTAATTATACTTTATTTTGGAAATAGATAAGTAGATATATAAAGAGGCATACTATCAACTACCAAAAATCGCTTGGGCAAATTTAAACATTTTTCTGCCATTATACATTTGATACATTACCAAGACTAGTTTATTACACTGTTATTGTTTTGCTCTGCCCATGGACTGTGTCGTGGAGGTAATATCAACTTCTTTGAGTTCAGGTTTGACCAATGACCTATTTCCAGAAGTCAAAGCTCAAACCTTTCTCTAATTCATCATTTAGGATGAAAATGATACTATAGAAAAGTGTTATCTTCATTCTTTGCCCTTCTCCTAGATGATATTAAGTGTATAAGTGAATGTTGAATACATATTTGAACAATATTGGATGAAGGAACATCATTAGTTCTCCTAGAGTACTCACAGGCCTAAATCTTTGTTCTTGAAGGAGGATCAGGGAATTATAAAAATGCTTGTAAAGGAGGAAGAATTTATGAGACAAGGTAAGAATATGAGATTAAGTGAATAGAGCTGTAAAAATGAAAGCTGATATGTGGTATTTCAAGAGAGAGGAATATGGTAGACTCTTTGACATTACAGCATGATTAGTTGGAATGTGGATCCTTCAGGTTCAGAGGTGGGAGTATGTGAATTAGGGTTAAATAATTGTAAAGCAAAAGATAAGTTAAGGCATTTAATTTTTGCAATGGATAAAAAGATAATCTTAAGGCATGTGTCAGATTAATTTACTTATATGGTAATTTTAAAAAATGATGAAGACATTTATTTTTTGTTCTTTACACATGAGACATATACAGTTTATGATCTTAGATAGTGAAATTAGTTTTCAGGACATGTCAGTTATGAATTCTGAATCATTCAATTCCAATAGAAGTGTTACTATGAAGGAGATAAAATAGAGAAGCCTTATAAATCATTTATCAAAGAAAAAAATTCAATGCCTTGGCTTGGAAAGATGAAAACATACTATTTGAAAGAGAAGAAGCTCAAATTGATTTTCATGTATTCACTTTTCTGCAAAAGATTCTAATGGTGGCTGGCCACATGGGCAGAAATGAGACATTGGCATTATCCTATCACTCCTCTCTACCAGTGCAAAGTTGAAGATTCAAACACTATGTGAATACATCAACCCTGGATCCACAGGCTCTGTCAGTTTCTGTTTACATGGGAAGTTTCACCACAAACCATTATCATTTTCTTCAGACTCATACTAACTGGAAGAAAATAGTATTATTTTGGTGAAATGTTGAATGTATTAGAGCAAGAACAGTGGGTTTTTAGTGACAGCTTTGTTGTGGGTATATACCGAGTATTAAATATATGGCTAAAATAGATACAGTGCTCAATATTACATAAATATTTTTTCATAATTTGTTCTATTTTAGATCTTAGCTCCTTAAAACTATTGTTTGATGCTATTGACATGGCGTGTACTTTCCTGCTTTTACCACTACTGCTAGGGAATTGGAAAACAAATGTTGAGGAAGTAGAATAAGACAGTATTTATGCTGTTGGGGATGGAGATGGACTGTGTCTTAGAAATGAATAGTGACAGGATGTTTGCAGAAGGTTGAATTCCTAGGTAAAGCTCTGGATGTATTTTCCCTTGAAAACAGTGGTATAACATAAGCAACACCACATTTATGAATAGATTAAGATTGATGATATGATAATGCTTTGGCAATTCTAAGTGAAGCTTGCCTAGGAGATTTAACACCAAAGGACTAATAGCCATGACCCCTTACCTGTCCTCTTTTACCAGAAGAATTCTTTCCTCCACTCCTTTAAGATTCATCACTGTTAGAAGCTTCTTCTTTTATTTTTCAGAAATGACACTTTGGGGGCTCTAGTTCCTGTAGTCAGAAAGCTTGCTTCTGCCCCAGAATCCCACAAGCAATGAAAGACAACCCTAGGGGTGATACAAGTGTACTTGTAGTAGCCATGTTGCTTACTAACTGCAGGCCTTGGGCAAACCACTCTTTGATCTGGTATTTTCTTTCTCATTTGTAATATGAAATGATTGGAATAGAGGATTTCTTGTATCTAACACTTTAATTCTTGGAGTTTATAGAAATGGTTAATTTGGTCATCCAAGTCACAGATTTTAACATACTATCAGACATGTAAGAGATTTATTTGAGGAAAAACTTTTATAGTCAATGGATAAGACTGGGAAAGCTATTATTTTTTTTAGTCACATATCAATCATTTTTAAAACATTGTTGCATGTGGTTCTCACAACTGTATGTGATGGTGTAGCAGCAGGATAATTGTTTCCCCCAAATGTCTATGTACCCATTCCGTGAATTACATAGAATTACATGGCAAAAGGTAGTTAAGGTTGCAGATGAAATTCAGATTGATAGTCAGTTGACCTTAAAATATGGACATTATACTAGATTATTTGAGTGAGCCTAAATGTGATTACAAAGATCTTAACCAGAGAGAGAGGCAGAGGGAGAGATGGCAGCAAGAGAAAGACATGGCTATACATGACTGATTTGAAGAAAGGAATAGGGTCATGAGCCAAGGATACAGGTGACCCCCTGAAGCTGGAAAAGGCAAGCAATCAGATTCTCCCTACAAACATCCCTAAGAACAGTCTTGCCAACTCCTTGATTTAGCCCAGTGAGATCTGTTTTGAACTTCTTATCTCCAGAACTATAAGATGATAATTTTGTGTTGTTTTCAGCTGCAAAATTTGTGTAATTTGTTATTGTACCAATAGAAAACTAATACAAATATATATTTTTCTTCTAATTTTATAAATAAGAGAACTGAGTTTTATTCTCATGGCCACAGAGCTAGTTAAAGGGAGAGGGTGACAGGATGTCAAGATGTGTTTATTTCCAAAGACTGAACTCCAGTTGTGTGCCTCTCTTGGTTACCCAAAGAATCTTCACCTCTTCTTGATCACACCTTTGGCTGTAGCAAGGAACCATTTTCTATGTCTTTCCATCCAGAGCCTTGGAAATGTCCCCAGCTATAGTTCTTGAAATCTCCAGTGCTCCTGAAAGTCAAAGGGAAAATTCCTCTTTGTGGTACATTTCTTATATTAGCAGCCTGTCCTTCTGCTCCAATTTTTTTTTTGTACTGCTGAGGTTTGAATACAGGGCCTTGTTAATGCTAGGCAAGTGCTATACTACTGAGCTATATTCCTAACCCTTATTTTTTTATGGGTGATGTCTGCTAGGATGGTTCATTATGTTTAGTCCATGAGACAGAATTCATTCTAGTTAACATTACTCTTAACATCTTTCTTTTCTTTATGAATTAATAAAGTTTTCCTGAGCAAGACTATTTATTTAACTGTCCTTTATAAGAATGTTGTCCTTAAGAATGTGCATTATAAATTACACCCAACAGATATGACAGCATTTAAGACAATTTGATCATAAGTTGGGGCCTGACAGTATTTATAGTTGATTAGTGAATTAGACCTCATAGCAATTGTTGACTACATTACTAATTTTCATACAGAGAAAGCATATTTCCTTTTGAACCTTAAACAGTGATTTTGGCCCTGTCTTTTGAGCAAAAATTGGGATGGCTCAAATAAATCAGTTTAGTTCTGTTTGTTTTATGAGTTGTACAGAAGTTGAAGCCCAAGTTTAATGATGTATTTCACATGTTTTCCCATAAGTCTTTTGTGGAAACCCAAGACATCCAGAGTTATGATTATCAGAAAGAGGGAGGACAAGGTTCATTATTCCAGAAATATTACTATCCATCGGAGTGCACAACAGTTGAGGATTTAAATATTTTGACAGTTATTTTGTATTAAATGGGCTAACATATGATTCAGATCTTGTCACAAATGAAAAATTGTTCCCCTGGTAAGAATTGAGATAGGAGCCTCTTAATTTTCCTCAGTGCATTTTATCTTTCTGTATTTTACACAGAATAATACAGAAAGTTTGGTTTGGTTATTTTTCTAAAACTTGGGTTAGCTTAGGAACAAATTCCCCTTTTCTCTTTTTGATTCATAGGATTAATTTATTATAGAACATATAAAATATGCATGTCTTGATTTTTTAAAAAGAAACTTATTTTCAAATAGTGTTTATGTTATTTTTGTACTGTATCTGTAGTATAGAAGAGTTCTCATATAATTCTCTTCCAGTTTTTCCTATTTTAACATCTAGGATATATTTGTCACAATGTCTCAACTAAGAAATTCACACTGATACATTATTATTAATGAATGGGCATACTTCATTTAGATTTCCTAAAGTTATTCTTTAATGTCTTTGTCTGTTCCAGGCTCCAATCCAGGATACTACATTACATTTGGTCATCATATCTCCTTAGTCTCTTCTAGTCTAACAGTCTTTCAGACTTTTCTTGTTTTTCATGACCTTGAAAGTTTTCAGGAGGACTAATCAGGTGTTTCATAGAATGCCTTTGTTTTAAATTCACTTTTCTTCATCATAACAAAATACCTGAGGTAATCAACTTATAAAGAGAAAAGTTTATTTTGGCTCATAGTTTTTGAGATGGATTCAACCCATTATTTTTGGCCTATAGTGAGGTAGCACACTATCTTGAGAGTGTGTGGCGGAGTAAAATTGCTCATCTCATGACCAGGAATCCATGAGTGAAAGTGAAAGGAGAACAGGCTGGGGTGCCCAATCATCTGCAAAAGCATGTCCCCAGTGACCTAAAGACCTCACATTGGGCCCCAACTCTTAAAGGTTCTACCAGCTCCCACTAGAGCCACTTTGGGGACAAAACCCTCAACACATATGCCCTTGGGGGATGTTTAAAAATCAAACTATAGCAGCCCTCAATTGGGAATTGTCTGGTGTTTTTTTTTTAAATAATTATTAGATTGGGTTTTGGGTTTTGGAGAGGAAGACCATAGGGGTACAGTGACATTATTATCACGTCATACAAGGGTACATGATGTCAACATGACTTACTACTCATGGTATTAACCATGAACACTGACCAACATAGTGTTTATTGGGTCTTTCCCTTCCCTTTTCCCTACTCTGCTGTTTGGAAGCAAATCACTAGTGTATCCAGCACTCAAGGGTGAGGATACTTAAGTTTGTTCTCTCAGAGGAATAGTATCTATAAATGAGCTGGAATTCTTCTGTAAGGAAGTTCGTCTCTTTTTTCCATTTGTTTGTCATGGCTTGATTTTAATTTCTGCCACAGTTCTATATTTTCCTTCTTCTCAAAAAGAGAAGATAAGACATGCAAATAAAAAAACTACCACATTTCATTGTTATCTAAGATGCCATCACTTGAAAGGTATATTCTAATTTGAGAAATACAAACATGGGAAAAATGTGCATGTTAAATCAATGCCATATGTTTTAGTCAGCTTTTTCATTGCTATGAACAAAAGACCTGAAAAGAACAATTTTAGAGGTGGAGAAGTTTATTTGGTACTGACAGTTTCAGAGGTCTCAGTTCATAGATGGCTGATTCCATTGTTCTGGGTTCAAGAGAGACAGAACATCATGGTAGGAGGGTATGACAGAGCAAAGCAGCTCAGGAAATTATAATCAGAAAGGAGAGAGAAAGAGAGAGAGAGAGAGAGAGAGAGAGAGAGAGAGAGAGAGAGAGAGAGAGAGAGAGANTGTGTGTGTGTGTGTGAGAGAGAGAGAGAGAGAGAGAGAGAGAGAGAGAGAGAACGCTACCCTCACCATGAACAAAATATAAACTCCTAAGGTTCAACCACAGAGGCTCTAGTTTCACTGACTACAGTTAACACTCAGTTAATCCCTATCAATAGATTAATGTATTAATTAAGTGAAGGCATTCGTAACCCAATCATTTTACCTCTAAACTTTCTTGTGTTTTCTCACACATGAGCTTTTAGGGGACACCTCAAATCTAAACCATACACCATGCAGTATAATATAGTCTGCTAGTCTGGAAGAAGAAATTCTACCTTAAAATTTTGCGGATGTAGTAATTTAAAATATTTTTTTTCTTGTTTCACAAGATTGAAAACATCACTCCAAAATTTTAAATCACTTTGAAATTCCATGTATATATATGAATAAAGCATTTAGGTTTTAAGGTTATGTCCTTGCTTTGTAATTCTCTAAATTACATTTTGCACAAAGTATATTGAGTTATATTTTATTTATGAAATTAGAATGGTACAAAAGGTTTTGTCCATATAAATTGTGCCCAGTTTTCTGTTAGTTATTCCACTTTCCTTAATACTTTCCTACTTTTTGGTTGGCTCATTTTCTTGTACATTGATTCCATTTGTAGGGAATCATAGAATCATAAAATGTTAGAGTTGAACATCTTTAGAAATGGTATAATTCACTCCTTATTTAATAAGGTACATCAAAGACTTGGCACTGGTTATCAGCTAGCAAGAACAGAGTGAGATTGGATGCAGGATTTTGTATGTGAGGCTCTTCTTTTTACTATACAACTTAGAAATTCCACTGTCAATTAATATCCATTTTTTTTTAAATAGACTTTTCCATGTGGGTCAAGCTAAATTATTTTAGTTCTTTTCTTTCTCTTTGACTCTTACCTAAGCTTTCCAATAAAGTATTAGAAATTTATCCCTTGCAACTTGTTTTTATCATCATGGAGGAAACAGATTCAGTTCTGAATTGAATTCCTTTATATATGTATTTCTTAAACAGCCAAGAGAATTCTGACATACCTCCTATCTACTGAAGGCATCAGTACATTTAAAAAAAATCTTTTGGATCAAGCCTAAAAAATATTGTATTATTAATGCACCTTAAAATTAAAGGAGAGAGAGCCTGAAAATGTTTGAAAGAGAGTCTTGAGAGAATCCATTCATATTTAACGCAGTGATTCTGCCTGATAGACACTTTCCTCTCTAGAATTCATGTGATGGTAACTCATATCCAAAGTATATTTTATTTATATTGTTCAAATACAGAAAAATCCGTATTCTGTATGTAAATGGTTTTGGAGAAATAAAAAAAGATAAAATGAGTAAAAATAACAATGTTGTTTTAGAGTATACACATGGTTTTGATGGTTTCTGTCTACCCTGTCAAGAAACAGTATCATATTGTTCCAGAACTGATCACTTTTGCACTCAAGAAATTGGACTTAAATATGTAAATTTCCAATTAACTAAAAGGAACTCTCATAATACTGTATATTATGTTTGACAGTAATGGTGTGGTCATCACAGCAAGGTCTTGAAGTCTTCGAGAATTTTTTTCCTTCCCCTCCTAGCCACATTTTTGCTTACAGCAAAATGTTCTTCATTTGTTAATGAAGTCTTTCCAAAGTATTTGCCTTGTTTTCTTTTCTTTCCCAAAATGAATGCATCAGTTGGTAAAATTGGACTTTGGGAAGGTTAGGAAGGTGAAATTTGTTTTCTGTGCTGGAAATACCTTGCAATGTCCTTGTAATCTAGATCTGGCTAATAATTTACTATGGTTTTGCAACAACAATTCTAGCAAAGACAAGAACGAAAGTTTAACCTTGGAAAGTTTTTTACTAACTGAGTGCTTAGTTTTTTAGAAATTACATTGCTAAGTTGACCATTTGACTTTCAGAATTACTTATTTCAGGCATATTGTATGATTTCTGTGTGTCTGATTAATAGAATTTCCTATTCAATCTATGTGTTTTTCTAGGCATTACCATCTAGAGGTACAATAAGTCATCATCATTATTAAAAATATCTCTGTATAGTTATTCTGTTCTCTGTATGTGGGCCTTCAGAAGTCATTTACTGAGTTTGTGAGGTTAGCCCTCACCATATGATTACTATTTTTGTCTCCAGCTGGTAACCAACTGCAGGGCTCCAGATCTCAGACTGATGAGCAGGGGAAGCTGCTGGCCCAGTTCCCAGATTGCAGTGTTCCTCTATCACTCGCTGACTGCGTCCATTTCCATTTAATAACATGGCTCAACTTGTTCTCCACTGGCTAAAGGTGAAAGTAACATACTGACTGCCACATTTTGAAGTGTGGCTAACAATTCCACTTGCATCAAGCTATGTTTACTAATTCTTTCTAGAGATTTCACTAATATGAATGAATATATATGTATATGTACATATATATATAATATAATATATATATATATTATATACAGATGCATTTTTAATACATTTTATTGCATTCTTCTTGCCTAAGCTTTAGTTGAGTCTGAATTTGCTATGCTACTTCAAAATCACTCTTCAACTGTAACCTATTATCTGTGAATCAGATTTGTGTACCTAATTATCCCTTTCATCCATTAAACAAATAGAAATCCCTTTGCTATTTAACATGTCTAATTTTTTATAGCATGCACCAAGACCATGCAGATTTATGTGCTTCTATTATTAAATGTATTAAATTAAATGAATTTAACATTTAATTAAAATGTACTCACAATGCAACAGTATATATAGCTCTCTCTTTCTAAATACATACATACATACATATACATGTATGTATATATATATATATATA
>NW_025999862.1:5253918-5265489 GCF_001458135.2 Marmota marmota marmota
TATATATATACATATATATATATATATATATATATATAGTAGTAGATGGACATAATACCTTTATTTATTTTTATGTGATGCTGAAGATCAAACCCAGTGCCTCACATTTGCTAGGCAAGTATTCTAACACTGAGGTACAACTCTGACTCCTATATATAGCTTTGATATAAAAAATTTAGAAGTCCTTTTATAAACATTCATTGAAATTATGTTCTTATGATTAACAATTTATATGTGACTGTGAGCTCTTAGCCCTTGTTATGGTTTGAATATGAAGTATTTCCCCAAAGCTCCTGTGTTAATACAGGCATGAAATGATTAGATTATGGTAGCTATAACCTAATCCATTTGATGGCTTGATAATTTGAATGGACTGACCTGTGACTATAGGCAGGAGGGTTGCGGTTGGGGATGGGCGTATCCCTGGGGTCATATTTCTAATATTTCTCTCTCTCTTTCTGCTTCCTGGATTCAAAAAGCAAAGGAACTTTCCTTTGCCATCCCCTTCTGCCATGATATTTTGTCTCATCTTGCGCCTAAAGTGATGATGTTGGCTCTCCATGGACTGAACCTCTGAAATCATGAGCCAAAAATAAATTTTTCCTTCTCTAAGTTATTCTTGTCAAGTTTTTGTTCACAGTGATGAAAATCTGACTAACACCATTATTGCATATCTTTGGAAATTCTTTTGTAGTAAAATCTAATGTATAACCTTTTAAAATATAATGAAGTACTTACAATAAGTTAAAAGTTTTGTCTTAATACATTTATAGAAAATTATTAATTTTTATTTTGCAAATTTTATATTTTGATATCAATAATGACATTTAACAGGATTTTGAAAAGATTACACTTCCCCCAAAATGCACCTATAGCACCTTAAATTGTATACTTAATTAGGATTTATTTATTTTCTTACTTAGTGTGGTACTGGGGATTGAACCCAAAGCCTTGACCATATTAGGTGGGTACAACCTCAGCCCTGTTTGGATACTTTAAATTGAAATGTTGCTTTGAAGACCTTCCCTTTGGTTCCTCCTTCCTTCCTTCACTGAACATTAACTATGTATTTATAGCATCATAACATGAATCATTGTACAGTGTGACTGTGATTGCTTCACTTGTTGGGTATCATATATAAAAGGAAAAGTGATGAAGAATAAAGCATGGGCTTTTATTTTGCATCACTGAATGAGTAAAATGATACAATATAAAATAAGGAAAAGTAGATATTCTCTATAGATTTTTTTAACCCCTTCCATAATTCAGGACATAGCAAAGCTGGAAACCGAGAGTGTATGAGAGTCAGAACAGAATACAACATCAAATACAACATACAGCATCAAATCTCATTTGAAAAGCAAGGGCAGAGTTGAAGAGCAGAGTTGGTTTCATATTTCCTTACAGCATCCATTTTTGAAACTGAGAGCTCCGTAGATTGGACACCAGAAGCAGAATCTAGGATAAGAGCCAGCACCTGCTCCACATGTCTCTTTTCTAGATGTTTTTCCACTTCAATGAATTGCTTGTTTTTGACCTTTACTTATTTATCTTTCAAAATTTTAATGTTTTTCTTATATGCTTGTTTGATCTCTTTATTCAGTCAACTTATTAAACTAGATCTGTCATATTTACTGCAAAAACTTTTTCTCAAAATTGCTTTGTATTTTTAATGTACTACCTTTCTATTCCTTTTTTATTTCTATCATTTTTAAGTCTAGAAAGACCCTTCCCCAATATATATACAATAGTCATATTTTTCTTCTAATTTTCTGATTTAATCTTTATCTCTTTGAACTCATAATGAATTTCTTTTAGTATTAATATAAAACAATGCTCAAATGTTTTTTCTTTAAATGTGTAATCAGCTATTTCAAAACCATTTATAAAACAATCACTTTTTCTCATTTATTCTTCATTAATTAAGAATGTCTTTTAAATTATGAATTAAGCTTTATTTTAGGCTGGCTATCCTATTTATTCTATTTTATTAATCCACTTTCATATCAGAAGTACTTTATTTTATCATTACAGCTTTAGCATGCTTAATATATTTCAAAAAATTTATCTTACCTGCTTAATTTTTCAGACAAGTTTTGGAGTTCTTTTGCCAACTTCTGAACAAATTACTGTGTGATTTTGCTTGAAATTGTATAACTGTATAAATAAATTGAACAAAATTTTTCATCTTTGTCTTCACACCTAGGAACACTTACTCATCTATTCTAAAATTTCACTTTTTGTTATTAAAGACCCTTACGCTCCCTACCTTGCTGATTATTTAATTGGTGAGTTATGACCATATTAGTTAATGTTGATGCATGAAGTTGACAACTCTTTGCTGCCAATTACAAATTACAAATCTGTAGTTAAAAAATAGAGGTGATGGAAATCACTGAGTCATCATAAATTTTTGCTTAGATATTTCTGTAGCCAAAAGCTTAGTTCCTTTATAGTTCTAACTATAAAGAATTGCATTTTCAGCAAAGTTAAGTGGCTTATTGCATTTTATTTGAACCTCTTTTACTTGGTATAATTAATAATGATTTACTCACTGAGTTAACTCTGAATGAAAACTTTGGGGTGGGGACGGAGGCGTATGTTTTCTAGGCTCTGAGAATGTAAGAAGTAAACGAAACAGAAAAAGTCCCTGCTCTTGGGGTGATTTTTATCCTAGTCAGGGAAGACAAACTATGAAAAAAATATATATATATTAGGTAGTAATAAGAGCTAAGAGGATGAATAAAAAAGAATGCTAATTAAGAGGTGTCATTTGATACAGGGTGGTCAGAAAAGACCTTTCTGGCAAATTGACATTGAGCAGAAACCTGAATACTTGAGAGAGAAGGAGCCATGCAGCTAGTGTAAGGGTCAGGCGAAGCGTCGGAGAAAGAGACCACCAAGTGACCACTCATGCAATTGGCAGAAGGGGATTTATTGAACCAGCATGCTGGGGCTCCGTGCCCACTCAAGAAGGGAAAGCAGCCCAGAGCCCCGAGCAGAGGCTGAGCACTGCTTAAGTACACTTTTTGGGGAGGGCGGAGGGCTTTGTATACATCAGAACAAATCATCATGAGGCGCGGGAAAACTGAACAACAACTCCTAAACATGATTAGTTCATTCATTGGCGGGAACAGGTCAGGCTGGAGTGATAGGTCATTTCTAAACGGGGTACACATTTAAACTGATTGGTTTTAGGGCCTAAAGAACTACGTGACCAGTTACACAGAGCCCTTCAGTTATTAAACAACCAAACAGCCAGGGGAAATGTTTACTGGGCGGTTCTAAGCATTGTCTTAACAGCTACAGAAATTTCAGGTTTTGCAGGTAGCATAGAAACCTAACAATACCTAATCCTTTACATTTTAACTCAGACCTTGCAGCTTAGAAACTTTACAACACCCGGTCTTTTACCCTTTAACTTTTACGCTTTAACTTCAATTTCTTTTACCCTTACACTAGGAGGGGGGAGAAGGTTCTAGACAGAGGGAATGGGCAGTGCAACAGGAGAGGTTGTTCCTTGAAGTAGAAAGGAGCAAGGGAAGAGTGGTCACTGTTGGAAAATATACTTAAAATCAAAATCTTTTCCTAAACAAGAAATCCTTTCCACAAAGGTATAAAAGAAAGTAAATACTTTTAACATTGAAAAGCACCAACCAGAATGTAATGTACATCATAGGCAATCTGCTTAGAGATTGCAAAAACAAGAACTCTCATCTTTTTATATATCAAGCAGATGCAGCTTATGACATACACGTTTTCAAGATAAATAATAACTATTCCTTAATGAAGAGAATTTGAAAACAACGTTTGTCAAAAATAGTTTATGCTAGGTTTACCTGGTAATTAGGGTGATCATCAATGTTAATTAATTAGCTTTATCCAGGGGAAAAACAAACCTCATATCTTTATGACAGGAGGCAGTTTTGCAAGGCACCCGCCTAGGTTGGGTTCCTAACCTCTCACAGAGACTTGGAGATCAAGGTGTTATCTCCCTTGATGTCTACATTTAAAGAGATCACTCACAGGTCTTTGAGACTTGTGGGTCAGAAAGCTGGAAAGAAGTCCATCTAGTTTTCAAAAGAATTTTTATACATTTCAAAGACAGGAGAAAGTACTTACAAGTTTTCCAAAGTAAATGCTCTAGGAAAAGGTGGTGGTAGGGAGAATTAAAACACTTTTTAAATTTTTATTTGTCCTACATAGGTTATGAGTCACAGTGTGAATCAGACCATATGAACTGTGGTCAGAAATTTAGTTTAGTCTGTGTGGGATGGAGGCTCTGGGACATTTTGAGCAGAGGAATGATAACATTCCTTTGTTTTTTAAATTCTAAAACCCTATCTGCTGCATGGATAGCTAAAGAAACTGCTTAGAGATGGTATAGTGGTTTCCCAGTCCTTGAGAATTCTGGGCTTGGGGAGTGGGGAATGGGGTTGGGAGATTGTTAAGTGGGGCTACAGGTAGAGGAGAGTACTTTGTGACCCAATATGGGATTTAGGGGGCACAGATGGCGTTTAGATGTTAGGAGGGGTGGAGACTTTTGTTAAATGATTATGCAAATGGATGGCAAATGACTGTGAGGATATAGCTCAGTTGGTAGAGTGCTTGCCTTGCATACACAAGGCCCTGGGTTTGATCCCCAGCACCACACACACACACACACACACACACACAGAAACCCAAAATGACTGATGGTATTTAAGACCCAGGCCACTTTCTTCGCATTTGCCTTCTCTTTCACTCCATAGGGATTGCAAAGTGCTTAAGGAAGAGACTATCTAATGGTTGTTGAATGAAAGATTAACCTGCAAATTATGCTTCATATCATCTGAGGGAATAGATCAGTGTGTCAATCTATATGTCCCCTTTTCCTTTTCTCTCTCAGGTATTTATGAAGCATCTGTGATGTACCAGATATTGAGATAAAATGACTAAAAAGCTTTTTCTGCCCTCAGGAAGTTCACTGGCTACTTCAGGAGGGGTGTGTGGATGAGTGTCTGGATAATTTCAATGTAAGGTGAAAAATTCTGTGATGGGTTGTGTGAACTAATTTGCTCAAGTAAAATTTGCATACAATTTCATAATTTTATTTCAAATATAAAGTTTCTATTGGTATTGCTGTTGTTCAAAGAATATCTGCTTATACTCAAGCTGCTTTTGGTTTTGTCTCAAAATATTCATATTGTTTTAAGAACTAAAGACCTCTCCTTCTGTTTCTCTCTTACTTTATTTCTTATATCTGAGGGAAACTGTCTCTGATTCCCTTGTAGCAAAATCTTATAAGGCAGATTTAATTTTAGATGCTTAGTAATGTGAAAGAGTTTAACTGTTGGGATTTGATGCTGAGGCAGGTAAAATACTGTCCAGGGAGATTTCAACAGTGAATATAACACTAAAAAAATTCATGCTTTTGTGAAACTTACACTTTGTGATAGTTTTGGCAGCTTTTCCTATGTTGACATGCAGGGACATTTTTTCCTTTTAAGGAGGATGGAAAAATATTCCTATCATGCCCAAATTGATAAGTACTGATAAGTAAGAATAGCACCTTTGCCATGAGCCAATAGTGCTTCTGTCCTTTTCTTCTTAATTCACTTATTGGGTCATAAACTATTATTTATTGGCCTTTGAAATTCAGTTTTTAAAAATAAAATTTGAAAGAGAATGAACAACTGTAGCAGTTTGCCTGTGTTGCAGAGCACTATGAATGTGGGTTTTACTTCAGAGCTATTGCCAGGAAAGAGCATTAAGAACATCTGAAATTACAATAGAAACTAAAAAGAAGTCCTTTTATCTGAGCAGTAACTACTTAAAAAAAGTTAAGTTAGAATAAAAAGGGAAAGAAAGCCTTTAAATACTAAAACCATTTAAATATGTAGTAAAAGAAATGCTTTATTTGTAAGTTATAGAAAATGGTACTGATTTCTATAGCAATACATCAGAATAATAGACATATTGTCATACTGTTCCAGAAGAAATCTGTATTAATCCTTTGTTATTATTAGGACTATTTTTCTGAATTCATAGGTATTCAGGTGATTGAAGATGAAGGGAATGTAGTTTTAGGTAGAAAACAGTATACTTTTAAATCTGGGAGGCAGTTACAAGGATCCACTATGTACAAATCATAAGGACAAAATAGGTCATGATCTTGTGTTCACCTGAGGCTTCTTATCAAAAAATGCAGTGAATCAAGGGTTTCTAGGATTCCTTGTAGGTTTTAAATTTTCATGACTTTATTTGTTTTTTAGTGCAAATAGAGTTGAGCTGCTGAGGGTACATAATTATGGCTCAATTGCCTGATTGAGCAATTCTTTTTTAAAATTTATTTGTTCTTTATAGATATGACAGTAAAGTGTATTTTGACATATCATACATACACGGAGTATAACTTATTCTAATTAGGATCCCATTCTTGTGGTTGTACATGATGTGGAGTTTCACTGGTCATGTATTCATATATGAACATAGGAAGGTTCTGACTGATTCATTCTACTGTCTTTCCTGTTGAGAGCCACAGCCAGTTGGAATGGCCCCTGGCATTTTGCCAGAAGTAATGGTTGAGAGGCAAACCATTAAGATGATGCTGGATTGATTCAATTGTATATATGACCTTTACTGTCCTGCAATAGGGCAGCTCTTGCTGCCTTGGGTGCCCGCTACTTTAGAGTTCCCCTCGAGTTCTTGCGGGGTTCCAGAGTGAGTGCGCGTGCAGCCCGGTGGAGTTCCGGTTGGTGTGGTGTGCCAGAGAGGGGCCCCGTGGGTGGCGTTTGGGAGAGTTCCTGGGGAGTGTGCATGGAGTGCTGTTGGAGTTCAGGCAATAAAGTTTCCTGTTTGAAGATACAAGTGCTTTGTGGCGGCTCTGTGATTTGTGCCCAGCCAGACTGTGGCACTTTCCTATTCCCATGACCCCACCTTTCCTTTATTCCCCTTTGTCTAATCCAGTGAACTTCTGTTCTTCCCTCCTCTCCCTTATTGAGTCAGCATTGTGTGTCAGCATTCACATATCAGACAGAACATTGGCCTTTGGTTCTTTGGGGATTGGCTTATTTCACTTGGTATGATAGCCTCTAGTTCCATTCATTTACTGACAATGCCATAATTTCATTTTTCTTTATGGCTGAGTAATATTCTATTATGTACATATATCACATTTTCTTTATCCATTCATGTGTTGTAGGGCACCTAGGCTGGTTCCATAGCTTAGCTATTGCAAATTGAGTTGCTATAAACATTAATGTGGCTGAGTCACTGTAGTATGCTGATTTTAAGTCCTTTGGATATATACCGAGGAGGGGTATAGCTGGGTCAGATGGTGGTTCCAGTTCAAGTTTAATGAGCAATCTCCATACTGCTTTCCATAGTGGTTGCATCAATTTTCAGTCCTACCAACAATGTATGAGTGAATTTTTCCCCTCATATCCTCATCAACATTTATTGTTACTGTATTCTTGACAATTGCCATTCTGACTGGAGTTAAAATGGAATCTTAGTGTAGTTTTAATTTGTATTTCTCTAATTTCTGGAGATGTTGAGCATTTTTTCATATATTTGTTGGTTGAGTAATTTCTTTATTAGAATAGACTTATACACACAGGAATACACATATGTATGCACAGAATCCTTAAGTTTTTAATGATAAATAAGTTTCAGTGAGCAATTAAAAGGAAATGCTTTCTAGATTTAAAACAGATTAATTTGGACATAATTAAAATGTGTATCTTTTGAAATTTTCCTTTTTTCTTGAAGGAAAAATCATCCTGTTTATTAAGCACCTATATTGTAAATACCATATATGACGTTCTTAATATATGGTAGAAACTGTGACACATACTTATGGGCCTAATATTAAGTACTGGTGGCAGCTTTACAAAGTAGATATTATTATTGCCACCTTCCAAATGAGAAAATTGAGTTGGAAAGTATAGATAACTTACCCAACACTACTCAGTTTGTAAGGAACAGATTCAAATTTAGGTCTCACTCATTCCAAAGCTGTGGCTCTTTTTTATTTAAGGTTTTAGGACTATATTAAAAAATAGTCAAGGGCTGGGAGTGTGGCTCAGTGCTGGAGCTCTTGCCTTACACATGGGAGGCACTGGGTTCGATCCTTAGCACCACATAAAAATAAAATAAAGGTATTGTACCTATATACTACTAAAATATATTTTAAAAATAATAGTCAAATACATCTTGAACAAGTTTCAGATTAATCGGGGAGCCAAGAAAGATTAATATATGGTTCAATAGGAAAATGTCACTGAAATGTCAAAATTATAAAAGTGTGTTGAAGAGATTGTTCTCAGGCTAGGCAAAAACTCAGAGGTGAAAAAGAGTTTGTTGGAGAAGGAGGTACAAGAAATCTAGGGAATTCCGACTGACTAGATTTTAGTAGATATAGAAATCTTAACTTGGTGAACATTTTTTTTTTTTTGAAAATCTGTTTTTCAGAGTGTGGTGTGGCTAGAAGTAATTCAGATATAACCCCTCCAACCTGTTGTGGAAAGTGCTAAAGAGTTCTTGATCATGAAAAATAGGAATTTTCACTTGTTTTTTCGTTTGTTGGTTAATTCATGAATTTTATTCATTCAATACATTTTCATTATTTATTTGCCAACATACATTTCAATATATTAATTCAATACATTGAACACTAACTTTGTTTTAAATGTGTTCAATATAGATACTATAAATATATGTGATTTAATTCCTGTCTTCATCATAGTTTAGTGAAAAGGCAAAAAAAAATATAACCAATTTTTTGAAAATGTGATAATTCTAACAGCAATGGAGTAACTACAATAATAATAGCAGTTTTGGTCCCTTACTGAACAGGCTCAATGAATCTAGTATTCCATTCAATGGTTTTCAGACATTATCTTATTTTATCCAGACAATGGCTCTACAAGCCAGATACTGCTGTACTCATTTTGCACTTTGTGACCTGAGCTCTTGGATGTGAACAGTGTGCAATGGAAGCCCAGAGGGACCCCTAACTGATAAGAAGTTCCCTTTAAGTCCCTGGGACTTAAAGAATGAGAATTAGAAAGCATTATTCTGGTGAAGGAATGGTAGTAGGGGCAAGGAAGATAGCAGAAGAGGGAATGAGATTGGAGCTGCATTGACCTGGACACAGGAGAGAACTTGGCTTATTGGAGGACTTGTATGCAAACAATTCAGTGTGGTTGGAAGATGAGGGGCATGTAGATCAGTGAGAGATGAGGCTGTAGAGATTAGCACATACTATTTATGAGGGACTATGTATGTCTTGAGAAGGGATGAGAGTTGTGAGAGGCCTCGAATTACCCAGTGGCCCAGAATTTTCCTTGAAATGGATTGGGGGTTGGGGTAGATCCTGAATACCACCAGTTCTCCTGGGGCATGAGAAGCTCCCACTGGACTGCTGTCAGTGCACTTGGCATTTTCATTTTCTCTTTCTTTTGGGGTTGCTTTCCTTATCCATATCTCTATAATTGATAAGGAACTAAATTGATTTTGCCTCATCACTCAGAACCCCAGTTTGCCAGTATTAACTTCTGTTATCATGTTGTCCAAGTAACCCTGAAAAGCTTGAGTTCCAGAAGCCTTGAAAAAAGGTGCAATTCAGTGCATTCCTAATCACCCACACTTTTAAAAACACCATGAAGAGAGTCCAGAGCTTCCCTATAGAGACAGAGACACTCTCAGAAGGGCGGTCAGTCAAGGCTGCTGCTGACTCCTAACACTGCCTACTCATCTTGGTTCTGTTTAGACTGACTCTCTAAGAAATCTTGCAGATAGCTAAACCCATCTGTTTTAGTTTAGGTATGAGGTGTCCTCCAAAAGCTCATGTGAGACAATTCGAAAATGTTCAGAGGTGAGATGATCAGATTTTGAGAATTGTGCCATAATCAGTGGATTAATCTATTAACTGGGTGGTAACTGTAGGCAGGTAGGGTACAGCTAGAGGTGGGTCACTGGGGTGTGACTTTGGAGTTTATATTTTGTCCTTGATAAGTGGAGCTTGCTCTGCCTCCAGTTGTCATGTATTGAGCTACTTTCCTTGCCATGCCCCTCTGCCATGATTTTTTGTCTCACCTTGGTTCCAGAACTGTGGAGTTGGCCAACCATGGATAGAACCTCTAAAACCATGAGCCAAAATAAACTTTTCCTCCTCTAATTGTTCTTGTCAGGTCTTCTGGTCACAGTGACAAAAAAGCTGACTATAACACCATCATACCTCAGTTTCCTGTTTTTCTTGATCACTACCCAGGTTGTGTAACTCTCTGATCAGAGATCAGTACTGTCAGTACTGAAGCATAGATTCAGGTCACAGCACTCTTTGTTTAAATTCCTTCTTTCCTTTTTATTAGAAATATGACAGTAAGTTTCTTAACCTTTGGTTCCCTACTTTACACATCTGTAAATGGACATAATAGCAGTGCCTGCCTCATAATGTTGCAAAAGTTTAATGTAAATTGCTTAAAACAGTCACTGGCACAGAGTAAGTGCTCAATAAATACATGTTGTTTTGATTGTTAAATCTTCTCTCCCATATGTTTATATACTCATGTTCTGTGGTTTCTTTCTGTGACTTGGCTCTTACCACTTCTCTCCTTAATCTACCAGTTATTTTCAGGTCTTTTTGAGGCTCTCATTCCTTATTTAAGATATTCCTTTTACATATACTTATGTTAAGAATTTTAATATTTATGTTTGTATTAGGTTCTTAGAGCTTCTGTAACAAATTACTACAACCTCAGTGGCTTAAAACAATGGAAATTTATTCTGTCAGAGTTGAAAGCACCAGAAGGACATAGTCTTTATAGAAGTTCTAAGGAAGAATCTGTTCCTTGCCTTTTCCAGGCATTCTTTGACTTGTGGTGATATCATTTTAATTTCTGTCTCTATCTTCAAGTCACCTTCTCTTCTATGCATCTGTCATAATTCTCTCTACCTCTTTCTCAGACAGATAAATCTTATTGCATCTAGCACTCAGATAATCCAGTTTAAGTACCTCCCTTCAAGATACTTAATGTCATCACATAATTTACCATGTAAAGTAACATTCACTCTTTTGCCATGTAAGGTAACTGTTCTAGTCAGCTTTTTCACTGCTGTGACTGAAAAACCTGAACAGAACAAATTTTAGGGGAGGTAAAGTTTATTTGAGGTCTCACAGTTTCAGAGGTCTCAGTCCATAGAGAGCTGGCTCCATTCCCCCTGGTCTCCAGGTGAGGTAGAACATTATGGTGGAAGAGTGTGGATTAAAGAAGCAGCTCACATGATGATCAGGAAGCAGAAAGAAAGAGACCTCCATTTGCCCTTTACAATTATGTACTCCAAAGCCACACCCTAATCCCCAACTCCTCAAGCCATACCCTACCACTTTAATTACCATTCAGTTAATCTCTATCAGGGGATTAATTCACTGATTGGGTTAAGACTCTTATAACCCAATCATTTCTCCTCTGAACCTTCTTACATTGTCTCACATGTGAGGTTTTGGAGGACAACTCACATCCAAACCAAATAGTAACATTCACAGATTCTGGGGATTCAGACATGGTCTTACTTTTTGTGGGTGGG
>NW_025999862.1:5267416-5276182 GCF_001458135.2 Marmota marmota marmota
GGTGGGTGGGTGGGGATGTCAACATTCAGTCCATTCTTATGTTCATGAGGGCTATTTTTCTAGTTTTTCTCTTTTGGAATGTTTTTTCCTGGTCTTTGTATAAGGGAATTCTTGCATTGTGGAATGATTTGGTAGGTTTTCCTTTTTCTTCAGTTTTCTGGAAGAGTATTTGTAGCCTTGGTATTACTTCTTAAATCATTTTTTTTTGTGAGAAGGCTTTTGATAATAAATTTAATTTATTTAATGAATAAAGGACTATTCAGTTTACCCATACCTATTTCTTCTTGAATTAGTTTATTAGTTAGTATTTTTAGATTTCTCACTTTTTTTTTTTTTTACTGTGATCAGTCTAAGGGTTATAAATTTTATTTTTTTCTTTGAAGTATTAACTATTGGCTTCATTCATTTTTTAATTTTTTATATTCTTTATTTTATTGATGCTTATCTTTATTTTTTCCTACTTATTGTGAAAGCTTAGATAACTGATTTCAAACTGTCTTGTTTTCTAATATAGACTTCTAGTGTTTAAATTTTCTTTTAAACCTTGCTCTAGCTGTTCCTTACACATGTTGATATGCAATGTTTTCATTTATAGTCACTTCAAAATATTGTTTAATTTCTTTTTGTTTTCATTCTTAACCTGACTCATTTTGAAGGGTACTATTTTATGCTCAAATATTTGTGGATTTTGATAGTTCTTTCTGTAATTAATTTCTAATTTTATGTGGCCACAAAAACATTATCTATATCTTTAATTGTTTAATGTTTTTTGAGACTTGTTTATGGACAAAATTGTAATCTGTTTTGGTAACTAAAAAGAAAAATGTGTTCTGCTATTTTCAGTAATTGTCAACAGGAATGTCAATGTTCAAGTCTTCTATGTTCTTACTAATTTTCAGTCTACTTGTTCTACTATTATTATGAGAGTGGTGCTTAATATTCAATATAAATTGTGATTTGTCTACTTATCTTATTAGGTCTTATCATTTTGCTTCACATATATTGAGCTCTGTTTTAGGGACTTAAATTTTCAGGACTGTTATATCCTTTTGATGAATTGACCCTTTTATCATTAATGAAAGGACATGACTATTGTAATATTTTCTCTGAAATATACATTGTTATTAATATATAGTTGCTCCAGCTTTCTTTTGATTATTGTTGACATGGCATATTTTTCACAGCCTCTTGATTTTAACCTATTTACATTTATGTTGGTATTTTTGCTTTCTTGTAGACAGCAAATATTTGGACTTTGGTTTCTTTTCCCCATCTGATAAGGTTTTGTTTTTAATTAAGGCCTTTAGAAATTTTATATTTAATGTGATTTGAACTGATTTTTAGTTTTTATAAACTGAAAATATTTTAAATTTTAAACTATAAATTTGTTCTATAGTTAGGTTTAATTATACTATTTTGCTATTTCCTGTCTCATTTTCTCTTTTCATTTTTCTTTTCTTAGAGATAAATTGACTTTATTTTCTGCATCTATTTTATCTCCTTTATGTATGTCTTATTAGCTATAACTTTTTGTTTTTATCATAGTAGTTTGTTTTAGGGCTTTTTGTATAAACCTTTACCATAGTTTACCTTCATTTAATGTAAGAACCTTACAACTATATACTTTCTCATCTCATAGCTTTTGAAGTATTGTTTTTATATACTTACCTTCTATATTTTTTATAAATCCCATGTTACATTGTAGTTTTTGCTTTAGACACAATTTTATAGTGATTTTAAAACAGAGAAAAATTTTATTTTTATTCATATGTAGTATTTATATATTTGGCTTTATTTAGCATTTCTGATTTTTTAATTCACTTATATAGATCTATATTTCCATCTTGTATTGTTTTCCTTCTTTAAGGCAAATCCTTAACATATTTTGTAACAAAGTCCTACTGGCAATGAGTTATTTTAGCTTTTACATGTCTCAAAACATCTTTGTTTTGCTTTTGTTGTCAACTTCTTTCTTTCAACACTTTGAATATGTTACTGCACTGTCTTTCTTAATTCCAATTAACTTTCCCTCTACTTTAGTCACTGACTCCCCTGTACTTGGTCTTTTTTTGTGTGCATGGAACAAATATTCATTGAGCATCTTATATATGCTGGGAACATTTTATAAATCCTGTATGCTGAGAAAGAGCAAAAAACAAGATATACAGTTTCACTCTCCTCATGAAATTTGCTGTCAGAATATAGACATGAAGCAATACATGTAGTTATAATGAGCACTATGGAAGATAAAACAACATGTTATAGTCCTACATGAGAGGGTATTCTAAGGGCTCAGATGCCTCTTAATGATGTAACTTGTGTTAGTCAACTTTGCATTGTTATGACCAAAATACCTGAAAAAAACATCTTAGAGGAAGAAAATTTAGGTTTTGGGCTCATGGTTTCAAAGAATTAGTGCATGGGCATCCAACTTCATTGCCTGGGTCCAAGGTGAGGCAGAATACCATGACAAAGGGGCATGACAAAGGAAAGCTGCTCTACTCATGGAACCTGGGAAGCTGAGAGAGGAGAAGGGGCCACAGTGAAAATGAATCCTTCCAGGGCATGCCTCCAGTGACCCACATTTTGCAGCCATGCCCCACCTTCCTATAGTTACCACCCACTTATTCCATTCAAATTAGAATGAATAGATTAGGTTATAGTTATCATAATCTAAACATTTTACCTCAGACTATCCCTGCATTAACCCAGGAATTTTGGAGGGACCACCCATAGCCAAACCATAACATATCCTTTAACATAGATTTATAAGAAATGAGTAGGAGTTATCAAGGAAGTAGAGGAGGTCAGGGAAGGCAGGCATTTGTTGTGGAGAAGAATCAGCTGGTTTGAAAGACAAAACCAAACATACTTGGTTCAAGGAGATAAAAGAAGTGAAGATGGGGAAGGGGAGGGAAAAAGGAAGGGGGTGATGAATTAAAACAAAGTGAGTAGGGAAGAGGGAGAGAAAGACGGAGAGAGAGGTGGGGGAGGAATGAAGAAATAAAGAGGCAGGATCAGAGGGGTCAGATAGATCCTGCTGTCAGGACATCAGGGCAAATTAAAGATTTTGGACTTCTTTTTAAAGTGTAATCATAGGCATTATGCAGTTTTAGATGGGAGTAACATGAGAAGATTTCTATTAAAAGCTGTGTTTTACTCATTTTCCCATTGCTATGACAAAATATTTGAAATAATCAATGTATAAAGAAGGAAGAATTTGACTCATGGTTTTCAGAGATTTTGATCCATGGTCACTTGGCTCAATTGTTTTTGGGCCTATGGTGATGCTGACCATGATGATGGAGCACATGTGGTCGAGTAAAGCTGCTCACCTTGTGTGGCTGGAAGCAAAGAGAGAGAGGAAGTGGCTGGGGTCCCAATATCCCTTTCATAGGTAAGCCTCCAATGACTCAACTTGATTCCACTAGGCCCACCTCCTAAAGGTTCTCCTACCTCATGAGAGTGCCACAGGCTGGAGACTAAGCTTTAGCATATGGGCCTTTGGGAGACATTTAAGATCTAATACATAATGAAAAAAAATGTCTCTGACTGTGGAAAAAAGAGTTAGTTGGAGTTAACAGGGATGGAAACACAGGATGAGTACTATTGAGAGACTAAAAAGCCACTATGGTAGTACAGAAGTGAGATTGTGGTGGCTTGGGCTTTATTTATGGTTTTGATTGTAGACGTCTTTAGGAGTAGAATATGTTATTTTAGATTGGATGTATGGGTGGGGCGAGAAAAAGGCATTAAGTTGGTGCCCAGGTTTCAAATTGATTAGTGATACCATAACTGGAATAGGAATATTGCAGGTAGAGTATGTTTTAGGGAAAGATATTATGGAATGGCAGTGTCTATGAGTAGTATTTCTATTTTTCACAAGGTTTCCATTTTATCAACTCCTTTTCAAACCATATGGATCCATATGGATTCATTTTCATATTTATTCCTTTTCCTGGAGAAAAGTAATCTAGTCTCTTAAAAAGATTTATTAATTCAATTTGAGTTATTTTGTATTCTCAGTATGCCACTTATTCACATTTTTAAAAACTATTTGTTACGCAGTTGTGCCTGTATCAAAATGTTTAAAAGTACAGAATGTAGGGCTAGAATGCCCAAATTGGATTCTGTGCTATACAGACTGTGAAACCTTAGTTTGCTCATCTGTAGAACGAGGGTAACACTGGTACACACCACATGGGTTTTATTACAAGGAGTATCACTATACATAAAGCATTTTGAAAGGATCTGAAATGTAACAAGTAGGGGTAATTTGTAACTGATACTCTAATTCTCATTGATACATAATTTTGCAGTCACAGATCCTAAAAATTGCAAAGGCAAGTTTTTTTTTCTTTTTTTCCTCAAGCAAAGTTTATTCCTTATCCCTAGGGAATAAGGCTATACTAATAATTAATAACCTGCTCCATTTTAGGTGTGGGATGTACTTGTTCTTCCATTTGCTGACAGAAGAAAGTAGAGTATTGTCTGTTATTGGTTGACAAAAATGCTTAGAATAATTTGAGAAAGATGACAGGTAGGAGCAAGATAGCAACTACCCGCTCTTAATGGTTGAATTAATCTCTGATGCAGTTTATACATTTTGTTAACTTGAGCTATCTGAAGTTTCAATTATAAACTAACTCAGATAAATTCAACAAGAATGACAAAGTCACTTACTATGTTTGCTGAAGGTAATAGCTTTAGCTATCTTTAGGCTTGAGACACAAGATTATTTTCTTGCCTATTCTGAGGACTGTTTTCTTTCTCAGCTAAGGTGTGTGTGTGTGTGTGTGTGTGTGTGTGTGTGTGTGTAGATGTGTTTAGTTTATGACCATTCATTAGGAAAAATGATTTTTAATTGCATATAGTATATTTTTATCTTCCTCTAGACCAAGGATGTTCCTCATCTGTTTACTATTGTCTAGTGCTTGATATATATAGCATATACCAAATGTTTAATATTTTTGATTAAATGTATGACCCAAATGTTCATGAAGGAGAGGATCAGTCATTTTCTTGTTATGTCCTTTCCTCTCACCTTACACCAGGCAAGAAAAAGAAAATACAGATTATTTGAGAGGCTACTGTTAAACATATAATTTCCCTCTCCTGCTATGTATAGAATTGCCCTCTGGAGGAGTAGTTCCTAATCATAATGAGAATCCATATTTGCATTCATCTAGAAGGGATTTGAGAAAATATCTAGGCTAATACTCACCATTAACACATTTGAAAATAGAGAGTAGGAGAGTTAAAGTGATGCTGTCTCAATTATACAGTTATTGAATTTATATCCAAGGCTAGAAGTTCAGTTCTTTGGATTTCTAACCTAGTGCCCTTTCAGGAAGCAACTGTGCTCCTTGAGCTTAACTAGGTAATTGTGAACTGTGTAATTATGTGGCTAAAGCCACAGATAAAAGATGTTGCATTTTCTGTCATATCTGGAATGTTTTAGAATAGGAGGACTATGGAATTGGAGCTGAATACCATTGCTTGAAAATGAAATACGAAGGATTTGGGCAAGGGATTTAGCAGTGTAAACCCAGAGAAAATAATATGTTTTTCTCAACTAAAACAAATTCCATAGAGAATTACCAGTGGGACATTTTTCTCTTTATCATTTAAGTCTTACTAATTCTCCTGGTTGATGACTCTTTGGCTTCCATCCAATGAAGGAGAGATTACTTCTCCCTCAACACAGTATTGTTTTTTTTTCCTCTTTTAAATGCTAAACAAAAAATAAGTACTTCCAAATTACTGGACTTACTTCCTTTGAAAAGACATTTGCAATTGTTTTTCTCAGGAGAATAGTCTTCTAGATTATTCCTTACCAGTATGGAGATGGGGGATTCTGGCAACTAATAGAGTGTTCACTTTATCAAAAAGATCTACATTTGGGAAACAAAACAAAACAAAACAAAAAAACTTCACATTTGATCAGGCAAAAATGTAGGAACCTGGTTGGCTTTGTACTTATTCTTAATGTTGCCTTTGATTTCTGTTTTTCCAACAGTTACCAATGGAAATAAATAATGATCAGATTGTTTTGTAGGGTTAATAAGTTCTAATAGCTATATATAACACAAATAAATGCTTGCTATTTTTTACTTTGGGGAATTATTAATATCTTTTCATTCTCCTCAAAATTATTAAGAAAAGCAAAACTCTTGAATGTAAAATGTCTGTACACAAGGAATATCAATTATTGGTTGATAGCATTGCACCACTGCTATTCTAGTCAAACTGTAATTTCACTTATTCCTATTCAAGCTATTTGCCTTTCATAATAGAGATTTAAAAATATGCCAGACTATGACTGCAAATGGGTTGTTGATCTGTTTAAATGAAAGAAATTGAGAGAAGTTTGAAGGGTTAATTTAGATAATTCTAGGAGTTTTATTTGTTAGGAGAGACTTAAAATTCTAATTAGTAACTGTTCAACCCCAGGGTTACAAATGCCCCAGCATGTATTGTTTACTGATCCCAAAGAAATAAATTGAAGGACTCAGAGGGGACCATGTGGACATTTTTTTACACACTTCTTGGTGGTAGGCCAGGACAAAATGGAGGGCCGCACCTCCACCACAGATGGGAAATACACAAAAAATAGATTGCGTGCCAACTGTGCATATGGATTTCTTCAGATGTTTTATGGGTACATGACTTTATTTCACACCCAAACTTGTTCTGCTTTGATCCCCCTCTAAAGAGAAAAGAGAGGTGTCCAGTTTCTCTCCTCTTTATCTTTCTGAACACTGTCTTGGGAGTCCTTCTCAGTTCACTTTTGGGAACAAATCCTCCTAGGCACTGACTTGGGTTTACTGCAACAGTAGCTTAATAAATATTTGAGAAAAACAAATAAAAATTAATTCATAGGGTTAATGTGTGATCATCATATCCTGTTAAAGATAAAAACAAATATCATTAAATCAAATTCTGGAAGGAATATGTTATTTCAGATTCCTAGGAGTAATGAAAGTGTCACTTATTTTATTTTGACTAAAATTAGTTTAGTAATTAATTTATTTCCCCTGACATTTGTTTGGTTTTTGTATTATAGTATGATATTAATATTTCTCTTATAACTGCAATTATTGTAGTTGTACTCTTGGAAAAGTGGATTAAAATATATTCTTAATTTACCTATCTATAATTCTATTGCTAAGGCACATTTAACTTATTTTTATATTTTTAATTCATTAATTATATATAATTTAATTTTTATCATATAGGCAAATTTATAGAATTAGCTAAGAATTCACCATATTTTCCTATAATTCCAGTTATTAATTTCTGAACTATTATATTCACATGTTCTGGCTATCAGTCAAGGAATATTTTATCTTTATCCATTGATATCTTTATCCATTACTGTTTATGTTAATTAATTTCAGAATCTTACCTAAATATAATATAATTGGAAATTGTCTCTATTTTTCCTTCAGCCATTATTCTCAAAAGAATAGACTAAATTTCAGGGGGTCCTGAAGCACAGGAGGAGATTTGGTGAGGAAACTTTCGCTAGGGACTTGGTGATGAAAGATAGACTCTGAAGCTTCACTATGTACTGAGCCCATTCTCCTTCTACCGGACTATAAAACTCAAGCTAACTAATATATTTTCTGTAATTGTGGTTATTTTCTGCAAGTCTTGTCATCTTCCAGACCTAACATTCCTACCCTTATTGAAGTCTTGAAGGGATAGCTGTCAACAGATGGTGTCAAACTTAAAGCTGGGAATAGATGGATTTTAATACCTCAGTGCCCGCTCCCCAACCCAGCTCACTACCTGGTTTGGTCATTTCATTAATTTATCAATATTGAGACTGGCATTTAGTAGAGTTGAATATTTTAGCTCCTATTTAATTTGTTTGCTTGAAGAATTATATGCACATACATATGACATATCTATGACTTCTGTAAAAATTGAGAGGAAAAATAATCTCTTGAGAAGGTAATGAGTTTTCTCAGCAGTCATAGGAGTTTTCTGAATTTTTGTACAGAGAGCCAATTTTCATGTATTTCAGTGAGGGAAGGAAGGGAGATCTGATGACATCAAACAACATGATATATGTAATCACAACCTTGTACTTTTTAGTACCTGACTCTTGCATCTCTACCTCTAGCAAGATTTTTCAGAAATATAGAAATTTATTTGGGGCTTTGATTTAGGGTACATTTTATTCCTATAATGTGTATAGAGAAGATCTCTTCACTGTTGGGAGTTGGGAACTCCTGACAGATTGTCTCGCCATCGTATATGACTATTTTATTGTCACCCCGTTTTATTTAGGTATTTGTAGAAGAAAAATTAATGAATCTTTTAAATATCTTCCAAAAGATGCCTGGTAACTACTGAGAGTCAGGGAGAATAGGACTCTGCTATGACCATTAGTGACACAATAATTTTCTTAATGCTTACTAGGTGTCACTACCTATTTTTTGTCCATTCATCTTAGATAAATGAAAAATTTCTCTGTACTAAGTTAAATAATGATTGAATATTCAATTTATTTTATTTTTTATTAATTTGGTTACTTTATTTTTTTATTATTAGTTGTTCAAAACATTACAAAGCTCTTGACATATCATATTTCATACATTTGATTCAAGTGGATTATGAACTCCCATTTTTACCCCGTATACAGATCGCAGAATAACATCGGTTACACATCTGCGTTTTTACCTACTGCCATACTAGTGTATGTTGTATTCTGCTGCCCTTCCTATCCTCTACTATCTCCCCTCCCCTCCCCTCCCC
>NW_025999862.1:5276207-5365675 GCF_001458135.2 Marmota marmota marmota
CATCTTCTCTCTCTACCCCATCTACTGTAATTCATTTCTCTCTCTTGTTTTTTTTTTCCTTTCCCCTCACGTCCTCTTATATGTAATTTTGTATAACGATGAGGGTCTCCTTCTATTTCCATGCAATTTCCCTTCTCTCTCATTTTCCCTCCCACCTCTCGTCCCTGTTTAATGGTAATCTTCTTCTCATGCTCTTCCTCCCTGCTCTTTTCTTAGTTGCCCTCCTTATATCAAAGAAGACATTTGGCATTTGTTTTTTAGGGATTGGCTAGCTTCACTTAGCATAATGAATATGCAATTTAAAAATCAATTTGGTAGTGTCTTGATTACTGAGAGAATCTAAGAGAAAAAAACTCATTTTTTTTCCATATATAGTGAACATTTTCAGCCTGTGTATCATGGATGTGCTAACTGGTGAGCTAGTGAAATTGAATCTTTACTTTGAGATTTTTTTGCAACTGACTAATACTTACAACTTTCTATCATTAATACAAACTCACACTAATTCTGGATTTAATTTTATATATTTTCTGTGTAGTTCATGAGAAATGGTTAAGAGTTGTATTTAGAAGTCAGAGACCTATTTTTCTCAATACAATTTATACTCCTCTTAACTTAGAAGTGATTTTTAACGAGGTATAAAGAATCATGCTACTTTAAGGGTGGTCTGTGGACCAGCATTATTGACCCTCACCTGGGAGCTTGTTAGAAATGCAGAACCTGAGAATCCATCCTAGATCTACTGAATTAGAAACTCTGGTCATGTGGCCTCTATGTGATTCTGATTCATGCCAAAGTGTGAGAATTTCTGCTTTCCTTGGTTCTTTCCACCTGTCAACACTAACTTATCTCCTCAGGAGTGTTGCTGTTGTGACCTGAGACTTGCAAACTTGAGTCCTTAATCAGTTGAGAAGTTTATAAGATCAATTTTTCTTACTCAAATGTATGTCTATAATAGTTTCTCAGTTTTGAGATGAGTTGTAGAATTATTATAACACAGAAAGTTTTGTTAGGCTGGGAATTCTCCAATGTGAGAAGCTAAGAAAGAGAGCTATAATTTGTCAGCTGATGGATTATGGTGATCCCCATCCCCCTTTTTTCCAGAGTAATTCACATTTTTATCCTGGGCCTAGTGAAGAAATTTGACTCTGGCCATAATTACTTCTAGCTGCTTATGCCAAATAAGTGCTTTTTAATCCTGAAAAGAATTAAGAAAATTCCAGCAACTGTTAGAATAAAAAAAAAAAAACCCAAATTTTCTTTTGAAGAAATGGATAGGTATTTCATGTGTTCAGGTGGGGAAAGTCAGGGAAAAAGAGGAGATTTTTTTAAAAAAGCACCTTGGTGACCATTGGTCTTACAAAAATGACAGTTCATACACTCCTGGATTTTTAATATCCAAGTTACAAAATAAACAAAAAAGCCCTGTAGGAATCAAAATTGTTTTCTCTTATTAATTACCTGCACAGCGGCAATTTCTTTATGCATTGATTAGATTACAAAGGAATTTATCATCATAGTTGAAAGCAGAGTCTTCAATTCCCAAAGTCTAGTTTCCATCTTGTCACTTTATTCTTTGAAAAAGATTTTTTTTTAACTTCCTCAAGTTCCAGCCAGTATGCCAGATAAATTGCTAGAATAAATTCTTGTTTTTTCCTGTTGGTTCCCCTCCCCACAGAACCATTTACTTAGTTCTCTCTCTTAAATAAAATTTTGAAATATCACATACTGTTTTTCCTATTTCAAACAGCTTATAAATACAGGATCTTATTACTTATAATGAAACTAAATGTTCCATATATCCTTTCCTTTGGAGATAATTCTACACTTATGTTATTCAATAAAAGCAAAAAATAAATTTAGACAATGCCTTTAATTTAAGGGAACAAACAAGTACTTATAGAAATTTCCAGACGGGTTCAATGGATTGAGCTGCTCTTCCGAGTTATCACTTTCTTGACTATTCTTAGTAAGATAAGAAAATGCTTCAAGTAGTTTAGATAACTTTAAGAGTTGCTGCATAATTCTATTGCTATAGCAGAAATTTCTAAGTGGTCTTTTCTTTAGCTTTTGACAGCTCAATGAAATAACAGAAACTTGACAGATTTCATTGATATTGGAAAACAATAAAACCAATATATCCTACAGATGAAACATTAAATTAAATTTCCATCATGGTGGCTGTCCATTGCCAGTTAAGAATCCCTTGGCATTTCTTTGAAGCAATATCTTATAACTCTGCTTTCTAGACCAATGTTAATTTTCCTTTTTTTTATAGCCAAACTTACAAAATAGTACTTTTTAATTTCCCAACTTGCTCACTATATTACTCATATGTTTTTCAATTTCCAAATAAGTGATTTTAAAAATCTGTGTGGTTCTTCAATATTAATAAATAGATCAGCAGTCTTACTGTTATCAATGAATAGAGAGATCCAAGAAATTTAAACATTATTGCACGATGATGATTTTTCAGACTAATTTCCATATACCTAAGCTGGAATATTCTGTCATATAAACAGAGAAATTTCATAGTCAAGTCCAATGTGCTAACTAACTCTTTTAGACTGGTAAACTTATCTAGCTAAGTTGTCTCTTTTTCTTTCAAGAGTCTTCTCTTTTTCAATTGTTTCCAGCTTGCCACCATCATTATCATTTAAATACATTTGCTTCCTACATTTCTTTGCTTTAAAAAGTGTTGGTTCCACATTGCTACTAGAAAAAGGTCATAGTAGTCTAGTATCATCTAGTAGATGTTGCTTTGTAAATTTTCTTCTATCCATTTCATCTCTGTTCTGGTCATGAGGAACTTCTTGCTAGTTTCTGAACATTTCATGTACTAGATCATATATTTGTTTCATGCTTTATAACCTTGAATGAAGTCTCTTCCTTATGTAAGGCCTTGAATACCCCCATAAGAGAACACAAGGGCATCCTTGTTCTCAAGAATGTCAAAGTCTCTAGTCTTTTAAGGCCCTTCATAGAAAAAGGATCTTTCTGAAACAGTAGAGTAGTATATGGTGTCCACAAATTTCCTGTCCAAAGTCACTCTATTTAGAAATCCTGTTTGCTATGCTTCCTATAAAATGATAGACAACAACTCGTCCCTTAGCGTAGCATATGAGGTAAGGGAAACACCTTGGACTGATAATTTTCACTCTTCTAAGTGAAACTCCTCTCTGTGTTCCCCTTTTCCATCAGAAGAGTGACTTATGGCCACCATGGTCCAGCTATGTGTTACAGATGACCCCTTTGTCATACACTTCATTATGTAGTACATGATACTAGTTTTAGGGCTTTGTAACATTTGTGCACTATAAGAATCCTGTCTTTAGACAGAGGGCAAAGGTAAAGCAGATGATACATGGATATTATATGTTGCTATACTTAATAGCAAGACAGAAGTATCTAATAGCTATACTCTGCTTCTGTAGTTTTATTTTCCTCATCAAAAAGAATCACAGAACAGTTTTGGTCAAAGAAGAGAAGCATTCCAGTTTTGCAGAACCAAAACTATATTCCATTTGTATAGAATTAGTAATTTCTTATTTTCTAATTATACATTCCTTTTGAAATTTTCTGATCTGTCCTTTCCACCATGGAGAGGAACTCTATAGCATTGTGCTCCAGATAGTTTTTGTTTGTTTGTTTGTTTGGTATTATTTTACATTTTCAGAATTATGTGTTCACACATCTCCTTTATTAACCTTTTTGTCATCCATCTTGGCATTTCTAGCACTTGGTATAGTACCTTGCCTAGAGTAAGTCTTAAGTTAAATATTGAATGAATGACAGACATGGCATAAATGAATAAGAAAGTGAGTTGAGACATATTTTAGTTCTGCCATGTTGTTAAATTTTCCCTATTGCATTTCTCAGGTAGAAGCAAAGTAGCTTTTATTACATGTAATTTATTTCAATTTTACATTTATCTAGTGCTTTAGGAGCATTGTGCTAAATGCTCTGAGTGGCACACAGATATCTAAATCTCCAATTAGCTGTGGAAACATTTCTAATATATACTCTTTAAAAATAGTTGGGACAAAGTGAATTTTAATTGAATTAAGTGTTTCTCAATTATTTTTAAAAGAACTGAGCAAGTTGGCAGACCTGGTTATTCATTTAACAAACATTTACTGAACAACAACTCTGGGCCAGGATTGTTGCTTAGATAACAAAGATTAGCAACACCATCAAACACAACCTCTGTTCATGGAACTTAGAATTTAGTGGGTGAGAGTGATTACAGAAATAATTGTTTAGAGAGTTTTGTTAAGTGCTAGGAAGAAAATTATTCAGTATAATGATGATTACATTTTTTTCTTAGAAAGAAATATTTTGAATTGGTTTTCTCAAAATACAGAAAAGAAAGGTGTTTGGATATTGTTTTAGTTAGCTCTTTTGCTGCTGTGACTAAAAGATCAGACCAACAATTTTAGGAGAGGAGACATTTATTTGCAGTTTCACAGTTTCAGAGGTCTTGATCCATAGACAGCAGCTTCATTCCCTTGGTTTCCAGGTGAGGTAGGACATCATGGTGGAAGAGTGTGGCAGAGGGAAGCAGCTCACATGATGATCAGAGAGTGGGAGAGAGAGAGAGGGGAGGGGAGGGAGATAGAGAGATAGATAGATAGAGTCCACTCACCAGATACAAAATATATATCCTGAAGGCATGCCCCCAATGCGTACCTCCTCTAGCATTACCTATCAGCCTTCAGTTATCACTCAATTAATCTCTTCAGATTATTAATTCACTGATTGGACTAAGGCTCTCATAACCCAATAATTTCTGCTTCAAACCTTGCATTGTCTCAGACATGAGCTTTAGGGGGATACCTTACATCCAAATCATAACATATTTATTTAGGGTAAATTGAAATCTTAATAAACACTATATAATCAGAATCTTTCAAGATATTAATAAGTGATGTTTTACAGAAACCATTTAGACAAATTAGTGAATTAACTTATTTGTTTCTATTGAAATTTTTATCCATGGTATTGGTAGGAGAAGTAAAAATTCATATGTGTAAATGTCAGTGTCAAGGAAAGATAACCATATATTCCCAGTTCATCAGCAGTTTTCCTGTGATATTTGTTATTTCATATTTTAAAGCTACTTTGTTATGACAAGAGGACTGAATTGGAAATTTATTAAATTATTTTATTATTTTTAAAAAACCTATTACTGAAAAGAAGTGAGGCTAAATGCTTGTTGATGCATGTTAATAGTAATGTGAAGTTTAGAAGTGGGCATCCATTTATCTATTCATCTGACTGTCTTCATGACTCACATGCTGAGAAAAAATGGGTGAAAATATTCATTAGGGCTGATTGAATTAATAGTCATTTGACCCACATTTCATAGGCCTGTCAATTTTTGAGTATTTATTGGTTTTTCCTAACAGTAACAGTATGTTTACTGTTGTAATAAGAAGATCCTGAAAGAGCTCTCTGAAATTTAGAATGTATTTATTTCAAAGGGAAGATTATATGTGCATTCTTCATCAGTTATTATTTCTAGGCACATCCATTTTTGACAACAATACTTGTTTGTAAGGGTTGGGAATCCAACCTTCATCCATTTGGCAAACATTCATTGAGCACCCACTATCTGTCAAGTCCTGTTCTTATTACTGAACATATAGGTGAAGTTCTATTTTATGAATCAATAATCATAGTCTTGTTAACTTTGTCCCATATACTGCCACTACAATCTTTACTGTATTATTTCTGAATTAGATAATCCTCTTTGTTTTGTTGTTGTTTTTACTGAGACATACTTGTACATCTTTATGTGGTACATTATGATAATTTCACGCATGTATACAATGTGTAATAGTCATATCAGTATAATAATAATTTCTACCTCTTAAAACTTTAATAATTTTTTTGTGTTGTGGATTTTGTGCTCTTCTAGTCATTATGAAATATACCATAGATTGTTTTAACTTACCCTCCCATGCTGAAGAAGAACCGCTAGAAATGATTCTTCCACACTGTGTCTTGGTATCTCTTATTGAACTTCTTTCCATCCTCCTTCCCACTGCCTTTCCAGTCTCTAGTGACCACTATTCCATTCTTTTGTTCTACATTGACCTACTAGTTTCCTCAAATGAGTAAGAGCATGTAGTGTTTGTTCTTCTGTGTCTAGGTAGGCCATTATCTTTGGAATCCAACCCAAATTACCTTTTGCTTTTTTCTAGGTTGTCTCTGTTCTCAGGCTGACTTTCTACATGAGGTAGCAAAGAGAGCTTCCAGAAATCCCAGGCTTACATTATTGTTGTTTTGGTATTTGCTTTAAAATCTGATGATTATGCTTTTTTGTCTGTCAATCTCCCTACACTGCTTGGGTCTGTCTGAGCCATTTAAAATCCTGGCACAAGATATTCTGATTGGTCAACTCAGGCCATGTGCTCACCATTAGGAGAGAAAAATAAGGTAAAAGTATTAATAGCCTTTATAAATCACATGATGTGAGAGAAGGACAGAGTGCTAAGGTGTGGGGTATGCGGTTTCATGAAGGACTAAAACATGCCAGTATGCATAAAAACCATATGTCTACCAAAAATGTATGCAAAACCTAATTGTTTTTGTGACTTGTCTGAAGAGCCATTCTGAATATATTAGAAATATTCTGTATATAAGTATTATTTTACTTTGCAAAATAAAATTGAAGAGTATGAAATGAGGACTAGGTCTTTGAAATGAATACTCTATTTCTCTTTGATAGATGCACTTTGTTTTTTCAAATTTTAATTTTGCTTTAATAGCAAAATTCCTAAAAAATGCATAATAGCTCACAAAACTCTTTGTTTTTCATATACATTTTATCCAGATTCATTAGTTGGTTATATTGTACATCATTTGCTTTATCATTCTTTACATTTCAGAAAGTATTAAGAGTAAGTAGAGGGCTAGGGTTTAGCTCAGTGGTAGAGTGCTTGCCTAGCATTTGTGAGGCACTGGGTTCAATCCTCAGCACCACATATAAATAAATAAATAAACAAACAAATAAATAAATAAATGTATTATGTACATTTATAACTAAAATATTTTCAAAAAGAAAAGAGTTTGGGGCTGGGGATGTGGCTCAAGCGGTAGCGCGCTCGCCTGGCATGCGTGCGGCCCGGGTTGGATCCTCAGCACCACATACAAACAAAGATGTTATGTCCGCCGAAAACTAAAAAGTAAATATTAAAATTCTCTCTCTCTCTCTCTTTAAAAAAAAAGAAAAGAGTAAGTAGAGACATCATGCATATTTACCCTTGAGTACTTCATTATATATTTTCTAAGAATAGGACATTGTCTTGAGTAACCTCAATATAGTTATCAAAATCAGCAGATTCAATATTGATATGGTACTATTATCTACAAATTGAAATTTTGTTAATTGTTTCAAAATTATGACTGTTTTTTTCACAGTACAATCCAATCCATTGTCACACATTGTACCCTTTTCTTATTTCTTTAATTTTATAAAGTTTGGAAGAATTTCTTAGATTTATTTGTGTTTCTTAACATTGTAAGTTTTTAATAGTATAGGCTAGTTATTTGGAAGAATGTCCTTCAATTTGGGTTTGTCCATTGACTCCATGATTAGATTTAGACTATGCATTTTTGGTAAGAGTAGCAGAGAAATGATATTTTGTCCTTCCCAATGTACATATGATGTTGGTTTGTCCCAGTGTTAGTGAAATTACACACAAGCATACATCTACATACCTCTCTATTTCTATATCTGTTGTATATATTTAAAAATATAAGTTTAAGCTGGGTATGGTCATACACATTTGTATGACCCAGTGACTTGGGAGGCTAAGGTAGGAGTATCACAAGTTCAAAGGAAGCCTCAGCAATTTAGCGAGGCCCTAAGAAATTTAGGGAGGCTCCATCTCAAAATAAAAGTATTAATAACTGCGGGTATGACTCAGTAGTTGAATGAACCTGGGTTCAATCTGTGGTGTGTGTATACATATATATATATATGTATATATATATATGTATATATATATATATATATATATATATATATATACACACACACACATGAGTTCATTTCAATGTTATTAATATGAATACAACATTCAGAGTACTTTTGTTATCACTCTGAAAAATTAAAAAAGAGTAGAAAACTCTGTAGCAGAAAAGTCTTATTAATCTGATTTACTTCTTTCATTTGGTGAGGTAAAACATAATTTATTAAGTTATGTAAGCAGTTCCTCGGCCCATTTATTGATTGTGTGTTTTTTTTGGGGGGGGTGTTAGGTTTGAGTGCTTTATATGTCATAGAGATTAATGCTCTATCTGATGTACTTGTGGTAAAGATTTGTTCCCATTCTGTAGGTTCTCTATTCACCTCATTATTTCTTTTGCTGAGAAAAAGCTTTTTAATTTGAATCCATCCCATTTATTGATTCTTGATTTTAATTCTTGTGCTATAGGAGTCTTATTAAGGAAGTTGGGGCCTAATCTGACATGATGGAGATTTGGGCCTACTTTTTCTTCTATTAGGCACAGGGTCTCTGGTTCAGTTACTAGGTCCTTGATCCACTTTTAGTTTTGAGAGGTTTAGTTTCATTTTATTTTATTACATGTGGATTAGAGGCTATCTTTTCTCCAATATATGTTCTTGGCACTTTTGTCTAATATGAGATAACTGTAATTGTGTGGGTTAGTCTCTGTGTTCTTTATTCTGTATCATTGGTCTACATGTCTATTTTGGTGCCAATACCATGCTGTTTTCGTTACTATTTCTCTATAGTATAGTTTAAGGTCTGGAACAGTAATGTCACCAGCTTCACTCTTCTTGTTAAGGATTGTTTTAGCTATTCTAGGTCTCTTATTTTTTCCAGATGAATTCATGATTGCTCTGTGTGGTGCTTTTGGTAGTATGGTAATTTTGACAATATTAATTCTGCCTATCCAAGAACAAGGTAGATCTTTCCATCTTCTAAGGTCTTCTTTAATTTCTTTCTTTAGTGTTCTGTAGTTTTTCTTTCTTTTTAAAAATTTAATTGATTTTACTTTTTTAAATACATGACAACAGAATGCATTACAATTCTTATTATACATATAGAGCACAGTTTTTCATATCTTTGTATATAAAGTGTGTTCATGCTAATTTATGTCTTTATACATGTTCTTTTTTTGCATTACAATTCTTATTGCACATATATACCACAAGTTTTCATATCTCTGTTTGTATATAAAGTAGGTTGTCATCCAATTCGTATTGTCATACATGTACTTTGGATAATGATGTTCATCACATTCCACCATCCTTGCTAATTCCTTCCTTCTTCCCTTTTCCTCCCACCCCTCTTCCTATCTATAATTCACCTATTCCTCCCATGCTTCCTCTCCCTACCCCACTATGAGTCAGCCTCCTTATATCAGAGAAAACATTCAGAATTTGTTTTTTGGGATTGGCTAACTTCACTTAACATTATCTTTTCCAATGCCATCCATTTACCTGCAAATGCCATGATTTTATTCTCTTTTATTTCTGACTAATATTCCATTGTGTATATATGCCACATTTTTAATCCATTCATCCACTGAAGGGCATCTAGGTTGGCTCCACCTTAGCTATTGTGAATTGTGCTGCTATAAACATTGATGTGGCTATGTCCCTGTAGTATGCTGTTTTTAAGTCCTTTGGGTATAGTCCAAGGAGAGGGAAAGCTGGGTCAAATGATGTTCCATTCCTAGATTTCTAAGGAATCTCCATACTGCTTTCTATATTGGCTGCACCAATTTGCAATCCCACCAGCAATGTATGAGTGTACCTTTTTCCCCACATCCTTGCCAACACTTATTGTGTTTGTCTTCATAATAACTGCCATTCTGACTGGAGTGAGATGATATCTTAGAGTAGTTTTGATTTGCATTTCTCTGATTGCTAGAGATGATGAACATTTTTTCATATATTTGTTGATTGATGGTTTTCACCTCTTAAGTCGATTCCCAAGTTTTTTTTTTTTTTTAGGCTATTTTTTTTTTAAATTTTTAGGCTTCTTATTTTTTTATGGTGCTGGGGTTTGAACTCAGGGCCTTGTACATGCAAGACAATCACTTTACCAACTGAGCTATATCCCCAGCCCTAGGCTATTGTAAATGGGGTGGTTTTCCTAGTTTCTCCTTCTGAGGATTTGTCACTGAAGTTCAGAAATGCCTTTGATTTATGGGTGTTGATTTTATATTCTGCTACTTTGCTGAATTAATTTATTAGTTCTAGAAGATTTCTGGTGGAATATTTTGGGTCTTCTATGTATAGAATCATATCATTGGCAAATAGTGATAATTTGAGTTCTTCTTTTCCTATCCATATCTCTTTAATTTCTTTCATTTGTCTAATTGCTCTGGCTAGCGTTTCAAGAACTATGTTAAATAGAAGTGGTGAAAGACTGCATCCTTGTCTTGTTCTAGTTTTTAGAGGGAATGCTTTCAATTTTTCTCCATTTAGAATAAATGGGCCAAGGAACTGAACAGACGCTTTTCAGAAGAGAATATACTATCAGTCAACAAATATGTAAAAAAAATGTTGAACATCTCTAGCAATTAGAGAAATGCAAATAAAAACTACTCTAAGATTTCATCTCACTCCAGTCATAATGGCAGCCATCAAGAATACAAACAACAGTGAGTGTTGGCGAGGATATGGGACTGCAAATTGGTGCAGCCAATATGAAAAACAGTATGGAGATTCCTTAGAAAAGTTGGAATAGAAACATCATTTGACCCAGCTATCCTACTCCTCAGTTTACACCCAAAGGACTTAAAAACAGCATACTACAGGGACACAGCCACATTAATGTTTATAGCAGCACAATTCACAATAGCTAAATTGTGAAACCAACCTAGATACCCTTCAGTAGATGAATGGATAGAGAAATTTTATATATATATATATATGTATATATATGTATATATATATATATATACACACACACACACACACACACACACACAACAGAATATTACTGAACATTAAAAGAAAACAATATCATGGCATTTGCAGGTAAATGGATAGAGTTAGAGAATATAATGCTAAGCCAGTCCCCCAAAACCAAAAGCTGAATGTTTTCTTTGATTTGAGGATGCTGACTCTTAATGGCGATTGGGGTGGGGTGGGGAGCCTGGGAGGAATGCAGAAACTTTAGATAGGACAAAGGGGAGGGAGGGGAAGGAAGAGGGCATGGGTATAGGAAAGATGGTGGAATGAGTTAGATCATTACCTTAAGTACATGTATGAAGATGCAAATGATGTGACTCTACTTTGTGTACAGCCAGTGACTTGAAAAATAGTGCTGTATATGTGTAATATGAAATGAATTGCATTCTGCTGTAATATATAACAAATAAGAATAAATGAATGACTTAATAAAAAAGAAAGAGGAGAAGAAAAGCAACACAAATGATGACAAAGAGAATAAAAATGATGTAAAATCGGACAAAAGTGTACAGCTGTCAGAAAGGTTTAATGGGTTTCAATAAAAAGTAGAATTTTAAGAGATGTAACTGGGAGCAGAAGATGTTCCACAACTTCTTGAAATATTTTATTCAGAGATTGGAGTTAACCATACACATTTACTATTTCATACAGAAGTTTATTGGTTGTTTCAGGGCAAGATACTAAGCAGAATATATGACCTCATGAATGAAATTTACATTTTGAAGGTAACATTTGGATAACGAAATTGGCATATTTATACTTAAATTTCTTAATGAGTTAAATATGAAGATACGGGGAAAAAACAATGACATATTTCAACATCTTGAACCTATCCTAGGATTCCAAAAGACATTATTGTTGTGGCAAGTAAGACTTAAAAGTAACCACCCTAGCTTCTATATGTTCCCAAGACTGTTGCAATACATTAAAGAGAACATTAGGAAGACTGCTTAAAGGAAATAAGGGAGATATTGTTGCATCTCACTTCTTTGTCTGAAACTTTTAATTGTTACTTTCCAGAAATGAAATTTAAATTTTTAAAAGAAAATATTTGGGTGAAAGACCCATTTGCTTTTCAAAACCCCAAATCAATAATTGAGTTATACTTGATGCCTGGAGAATGAACTATTGCAACTCAGTTCATCAGTCACACTGAAGAATTATTATAATACATTATAATAATTATCAGCCTTTTGGATTAAGATTAAAGATGAGTTTCCATTGCTGAGTAGAAAGAGTACATTGGTATTATTGCCATTCACAACTACCTATTTATGTGAACTAGGATTTTCAATATTGACCTGATTAAAAACAAAGAAAAGAAACAGGCTCAACAGTGCACCTGACATGTGAGTAGCATTGTCTTTATGTGTTCCTGACTGAAAGGAACTTATGACCAGGCAAGCGCACCTGTTACATTAAAGAAAATCTTTACAAAACTTTAGTTTTGTACTTTTTAAGGTATTTTTTCATGTGTTGTATTTAAATGTTAATAAAATTATATTTATTTAGAATTTTAAAAAGATGTAAACAATCTAAGAAGAAGTCAATATTCAGATTTATAGTTAAAAACAAAAAAGGGCTATTATTTCCATAATAATAAATTGAGTGTTTAATGTACCTAAAAACACAAAGCCTACGATGTGTGAAGAGGTATATACTGTCTCCATGTGACCATGGAAGATGCCCTTGTGTTTATTCTTCTGAAATTGATATATTACAATGCTTGAAACTTGTTTACTTTTCCTATATGATCTATAAGGATGTTAGAGCATATACAGGCTGATCTATATAAACAATAACAAATAAACAAGCAAAATATCTTGAAATACTGGTTTGTAGAAAGTAATTGACTTCATGAGTTATTCATAAAATTATAATTATAGGGGAAACCTCCATGGCTGTATTTATGATAGAATGTTTTCTGTTTTATTTTGACACTCTTCACACAGTTAAATGTTTTAAGATCCTCCAACCTGCAATGCATCAGGCATCTCAGATGTTTTAGTTTTTTCACTTTAGTGTTAATTAAAGACCATGTCTTTCTTGACAATCTTTATAGCATGTGCCTTAGTTTTTACTGATGGCTTTTCAGATTTTTTTTATTTTTATATTTTAGTGAAGAAGACCTATCAGGCAGTATTATAAAATCATAAGAGGAAGATGATGTTATTTCATTTATGAAGCTGACGCATTTACATGTATACTGTGTGTGACACTCTGTTATAGTAAGTGACCTGAAACTATTTTTTCTTAAAAACAACAATAACACAAAACTATTAACTTAGGTAAAAGACAATCTTTACCCATTAGCTCTCAAAGAATATAAACATATTAACTCTATTAGCAATAAGACAAGGAAAGTGAATTAAGTTATCATTTGATTTGATATTATATAATAGTACTCTGTGCTCTAAAAATATACTAATAAAGAAAATAAAAATTACCCTCAAACTCTGAGAAAATAAGGTACATAATAAATAAAGATAATAATGAGTTAATTTATGAGGTTCTTATATGCCAGGATACATTTTAAGTGTATCCTGGCATATTTGCTCATTCAATCTTCCTAAAATTCCTATGAGCTAGGTACCAATATTCAAAGAAGTTAAATTACTCTTCACAGTCACACAGCTAGAAAAGGCAGAACTGGGATTTGAATCCAAGTGATCTGTCTCGCATGTCCAGGAACCTAACAAATTGCCTCTATTCAGTTACCAATTAAATTAACAATTTCTTCAAAGTTTTTCTAATATCTTATATTTTTAAATTATTTGTAATTTAGAAGTATTGAAAGGCACTATTTTAATTATGATAATGGAGAGATCATACTGTTATGCATAGTTTATGTAATAACCATTTGTTATTTCTTTTTGAATTTGTTTTATGAGATTAAAAGTACAAACTATACAAATAGATTTACATGGTTTTTTATTAGTAAAAATTAAATGCTATTAGATTATTTGTTGTTGATAACTTTTAGAGGGATTTTAAAGTATTCTTTTTAACCCCAAAGGAGCACTAGTATTTTAGATATGTGTGACATTTAACAAAATGGATTTTTATGAATATAGCTACTATTATTTTGTTTTTATAAAAAATAACTTATTTATTTATTTGTTTTAAATTTAATTAATTTAACGTAATTTTTTTTACATAAACGAAGCACAACTTTTCATTTTTCTGGTTGTTCATGATGTAAAGAATAAAATTTAAATCATAATTCTGGAGTATTTCAGTTGGGCACATATGTTCTCTGGCAAAAGAAAGATTAAAATTACATTTGTTCCTCAGTTTCTGAAGAACAACTATTTTGCTGATATTCATTTACATTCTTCCTTAAATATGAGAAAGTGCTTTTAAGTTATTTGCAGTTGATGACAGAATTACTCTAGAGGCATGACTAGAACATTACAAAAATAACAAAATAAAAATCTCTTTTTGGTTTGAAGGAAAAGGTAATGAGTGCTGCTGTATTATTCTATGTAATTAGACAATGCATTTAAATTTATTCCATTAAATGGTTTCATTATTCCATTTTTTTCTCTTCTTTTTTTTCTTTTGTTGGTATTTCTCAGACTTATTGTATATAGGAACAACCTGAGGATTTTAATTAGATCATCATGGTAGGACAAGAAGAATTTACCAATCGTTGGTCATAGTCCATCCAAAGTTCCACAGTTAATACGAAAACAAAGTCAATAGAGTAGATACCCCCAGTAGATGTCTGAAATCCCAGATGGTATCAAAGCCTATACATTCTATTTTTTTCTTTACACACATACCTATGTTGACATTGACATTTGATTTATTAAATTCGGCACAGTAAGAGATTAACAATAATAACCTACTGTAGTTCTGTGCAATCTCAGTGTATTTTTTTTCCTTACTCCTTAATTAAGTCAAGAATTTTCACCTTTAATTTAAAGGAAACACTTTTTATGGCTTTCATTTGCACATTTGAATTGTTAGCATCACAACTTTTGCTTCTTGGGGTTATTATTAAGTAATACAAGAGTAATTAACACAGCATTGCAAAATTGTGATATCTGATCTGACAACCAAAGATGGCAGCTAAGTGAGTAATAGGTGAATGGGAGTGTTTACAGTGTGGATATTCCAGGCAGAGGGATTATTCTTGTCCTGGATGGAGCTGAATAGCATGAAATTTCCTCATGATACTCAGAATGGCATATGATTTAGAACTTGTGAATTGTTTATTCCTAGAATTTTCCATTTAACATTTCAAGAACAAAAACTGACCAACTGACCACAGGTAACTGGAACCTTGGAAAATGAAACTGCAGGTAAGGGTTCTACTGTATAGCAGGAATTCTGAAAAATTAAATATGCATATTATTTCTTTTAAACTGTTATTTATTTAAATAAACAAATACAAATTGAATATATTTACGATGTACACCATGAATTTTTGAAATATGTTTATTTTGTGAAATGGCTAAATTTGCGCTGATTAATATGCATTACCTCATATACTGATTTTTTTTTTCGCGTATAGGGAAACGATATCTAGCAATCTCCTCCTCCTTCACCACCACCCCTAACCTTACCTTCCTTCCCCTTCTTTTCTGCCTTCTCTTTCTTCTTTTTCCCCTTTTCTTTTTTTAATTTAATTTTTTTTTGTGGTATAGGGATTGAACTTGGGGTAGTATAACACTAAGCTGCGTCCCCAGCTCTTTTTTTTTCTTTTTTAAAAACATTTATTTCTTACATACATGACAATAGTGGAGTGCATTACATATCCATTCATAGCACAATTTTTCATAACTCGGTATATAAAGTATGTTCACTCCAAATTATGCATTATATATGAGCTCCCTTATTTTTTTGCATACAATTCTTAATACACCTTTATACCACAATTTATCATATCTCTGTATATAAGGTATGTTGACACAGCACTAAAAAAGAATAAGATCATGGCATTTTCAGGGAAATGGATGGCATTAGAGAAGATTATGCTAAGTGAAGTTAGCCAATCCCCCAAAAATCAAATGCCGAATGTTTTCTCTGATATAAGGGGGATGACTCAAAGTGGGGTAGGAAGGGAGAGCATGGGAGGAAAATTACCTCCCAGCTCTTTTTTTTTAATTTAAAATTTTGAGACAGGAACTTGTCAAATTGCCCAGGTTGGCCTAGAATTTGTAACCCTCCTGCCTTAGGCTTCGGAGTAGCTCGGATTACAGGTATATACCACAGAGCCCAGATATCTTGTTAATAGTCAAGAAACAATACAGTATTATTAACTGTAGTCACCATGTTGTAACAATAGATCTCTTGAACTTATTCTCCTATCTGACTAAAGTTTTGTATCCTTTGGCCAACAACTCTTTTACCCCTAGTAACCACCACCCTACCCTCTACTTCTGTGAGTTCAATTTCTTTTTAGATTGCATATATAAGTCAGATCACATAGTAGTTTTCTTTCTGTATCTGGCTTATTTTGATTAGAGCAGTGTTCTCCAAATTCACACATCTTGTTGTAGGTGAGATTTCCTTTTTAAAGGTTCAGTAGTATTCCATTGTATATATATATCACATTATCTGTTCATCTGTTGATGGACACTTAATTTGATTTCACATCTTGGCTATTATGAATAATGCATGATGAATTCAGAGTGCAGATCTCTTCAACATATTGTTTTCATATTTTGCAGATATGAATCTCCAGTTGCTGGATCATATGATAGTTCTATTTTTAATTTTTTGAAGCACTTCCATACCATTTTCTGTAATTCTTATACTAATTTACATTCAAACCAGTGTGTTAGGTAAATTGGCCAATTCTGAGCTTTTCAAAATGATAATTGGTGTCATGTTGCTATTAATAACTCTCTCTTGCTCTCTGAAATAATAAAGGAATAAAACATATTACTTCATTTTCTTTTGATTCATTTAAAGTTTATATTGTAATGGAGAATTTGATGGCACATTTTTTTTTGGTTATTCATTCATGTTGTAGCATGTATCAGTATTTCATTCTTTTTATTTCCAAGTATTCTATGGTATGGATAAACCACATACTGTTTATTTATTTACCAGTTGGTGACCATTTGTGTTAATTTCACTTTTTTGACTATTATGAATAATAATTGTTGTTATAAACATAATGTACAGGTTTTCATATGGACATGTACTTTGATATTGAACTCTACATATACTAAGATTTGGATGGAAATTTTATTCTATTTTATCATATGTAAGAATTCAAATGGAGAATTTAAGGAATTTTCTTTCTCATAGTTATTCAGTAGGTAGATTAGGAATTGGGTTTACTAAAGTTTATTAAGTTACATTTTTTTCTTTATGTGGGAGAAACATCATCTTTATAATATTTAATGACCCATCTTTCCCCTTAAAATTATTTTCTTTCATGTTTATTGCATAAAATAAATTGGCTTTCTACAGAGGTTTCATAGGGTGGATTCATTTCAAAAACTTAGCCAATGATTTAATGCTTTTCCTTTCTTCAGGTGCTTTAACTTTTATGATGTCACCATTTCAGTTTGCAAACATTAGAGATTGGTGTATTTTGTTTTCATTTTTGCCCAGAAATAGTCTACATAAGAAATTTATATCTAACAAAATTTTATATCTGAAATAAACACAACATTTAGTAGTCCAGAGTCATGTTATTAGATGAGCTCTCACAGTTTGGGATGACAACAAAGACTTTTAAATAGCAGTTTTACTCTAGCTGTAAATTTCCTTGTAATTTAATTCTGAAGCTATTTTATAAGTGATTTTAAATTTAGCCTGTAAGATTTAGTGTGTTAAAAGAAAATACAATAAAATTACATTCTTATAAATACTTACAGGATAGTATATTACATATTATTAGCACCATTTTGGTAAATACTGTTTTAGGGTATTTTTACTGCTCATAGCAATTGCATGCATACATTAAAATTTACTTGTATGTATATATAATTTGGGGCTTAAAAGACTATGTGGTTTGAAATGCATTATTGGCACTAAAGTTTGCCATCTGAAAATAATCCTTTGGTAACCAAAAGGGTATGCTCTCAACATCTTTCTCCTAAAGTGTTCATTCCATAGTGATATAAGGATAACCATTTGTAGGGGGACAGGATTTAGTATTTGAAATAATTTTATAGTGAATTGCTTATTTTTATTTTTTTCTCATATCCAAATAAATGAATTTAGGAGCTTATATCTTGTATCTGAATCAATTATTTACAAAATTGGTTTAAAAGTAAATCTGGGGCTAGGGTTGTGGCTCTGTGATAGAGTCCTTGCCTAGCACACATGTGAGTTTGGATTTGATCCTCAGAACCACATAAAAATTAATAATAAATAAAATAAAATTTTAAAAGCAAATCTGTTCAAATTATGGGAGAATTACTTTTCTCCCAAAACTTGCTAGTAGTACAGAAAGAACATTTGTGAGTAATAAAATAGATTGTTTGATATGGGAGCAAAGCAACTATAAATGACAAATCTAATAGAATTAAAATTCTTATAGGCATCTTGAAGGTTTTGGTATATATATATTAGAAAGCTTATTTGACTTAAAAACTTAATTAGAATATAAATCTAAAAATTCTTCCTTTTATTGACTCTGTAGGTCAGGCAGAATATGTAAATACATACTTGATTCAAGGTACTAAGATAAGTTTGTGTGAGAGATCAAAGTTTGAAACAGTCTCTGTTACTATGATGCTTATAGTTATTTGGGAATTGTGATAACTCTCAGAAACATAGATGGTAGGTGCCCTAATAAAGGAAGAGATCTGCATCTCAGAAGATCAGATAAGCCACCATTAATGACATAGGATGTGAGTAGGTCCCTGATCAGGATTTTGCTTTTGGTATTAGGGATAGAACCCAGGTCCTCACTTATGCTAAGCACATTCTCTGCAACTGAGCTTCCCCTCCTGACCCCATTGGCATTTTAACAAGGAGCAATGAAATGTGTTCTAGCTGGAAGAAACCTTGGGGAAGAAGTTGTAAAAATCTCTAGTATGTTTGGGTGATAGTTTAGGATATATTGAAAGGGTTAGGATGGGCCAGAACACAGAGCACCTTGAATTCCTTAGCCAAGAACTGCAGATTTTATTTGATTACTAATAAAATGATTGACTATTTTGATCATGGTCTAGGGAGTTTAAATGTGGCAATTATGTGTTGATGCATTTAATGAAAAATGTGATAAAGTGCTATAAAATTAATAATAATGGCTTTAAAATTCAAGCATGGTGTTACATCTTTGGTACTCTTCAATAAAATCAATTTTAGTGATTTTTGCCTTTATAATAAAATAAAAGGTTTTGTAGCTGGGATAATAATTTTATCAAGATGATAAGGACAATAATTATGATAATACTATATTAATAATGATCATATCTTTAAAATTTAAAGCCAAACATTGACAGCATCTCATTTGATAATATATTTTGTTTATTCTCTTAAGTAGTCTCATCATTGAATAAATTATAACAATAAATATACAACTGTATTTCTCTAGATTCAAATTGAGTTTGAACTTTGTGTGTGCCTAGGATAATATACTATTTCCATTTTGCATAACTGATGTTTAAAAGTTAATTTTGTTTTTTGTCTTTAGATAGTTTTTTGATCTTTTTCATCACAGTAATAGTCTCAGAGCTTTTTTGTATAATCAAAAAATTTCAGCTATTATTTAAAAAAAGTACTCTGCTTTTATTTTGCAAAGGTACATTTGAGGTGGTATTTTAAAATGTTAGTTTAATATCACTCTTATTTCACAATACTAAATATATATATTTAGGCATCTTACTATATAGAAAGAGCTCTGGAATGGAAACAGAGTTGTGGTCCTGCTTCTAGAGTAGTTATCACCTTGAGGTCACTGGGAAAGCCTCTGTTTCCCTGTTTGTAAAATAAGGAAATAATCCTAAGCACATAGGTTGTTGGAGGATTACACTGGATAATGGGATTAATGTAAATTTTCAAAAATATTAGCTACTTTTATGAAGCTTCATCACTTAGAATTTGCCTCATTATAATCTGAAAATGCTTCTTGCTATTTAAACTCTAAAACTGATTCCATCATGGTTCTGTCTATTTTTATTTGTACCCTTTCAATATAGATATTGCTATGATGTGCCAATCTAAATTTAAGGGAAAGTACTGGATATAAATTTTCTGCTTCTTCTCTGTCTGCTACTGTAAGCACCATAGTGTTGATGTTTTGTAAAACACTGTGAAGGAAATTTTTGAGAATAATTAGTTCTCTGTTGCTTATATTAGAGCTGGTTATCTCAATTCTTGCTTGGTAGGAGGTGTGTCCCCTGCCATCTTTTGGCTCTCAGTCCACAGCTTTAAATTATGTGTAGGAGAAAATGATTATAAATGGCTCCTTCCTGTGGTGTTCCTAACACTTTCTCTCTTAACAAAGAGTTTCTTGGATTTTTCTCACCAGTTTCTCCTTTGTTACAAAGCAATTTCTTGAAGCATCATTAGTCTATAGTTAAGAATTAGATTTGTTTTTAGAGATGAAATATTAATTGGTTATATTTTTTATGAACAAGTTGATTAGATCTGTTGAGAAAATGCTATGATTTTTTTTCCTGTTAAAGGATGAGATATTAATACATAGTTGGGGAGGAAGAAGTACATATAAGTAGATAAATCTGGAGGGGGAAATCTACAAGAATAAAAATCAAAATTAAAATATGATGTTTTAAATATTATTCTTAGTTGGCAATGAATAATTGATATGGTGTGTCATGTTTTTGCATACCTGGGCATATCAGCCAAATTTCATGGAATTTTTGATTTATATTCTTATGATAACTTTCCAGTTTACCAGTTCTTTGCCTGTTATGTGCTGCTGAGCACGAGAGACACTTTAAAAAAATGTAATAAAACATTAGCCCAGGGGATAGGCTTTCTCTATAAATAACTTAAATAACTACTGTTGCTGTAAACATTTTTTAATGGATACTTGATACTTCTGTGTTTTATTTGAAATAGTGATCAGTTTCCTATTTGACTAACATCCTATAGGTAAGAATCATTATTCTAATATAGGTATTATAATGCAACAGTTGACTAGGGTATACTGGATCAAACGATCTTAGCTAGTACAATACAGAAATATTTTCAGATATTGGAGAATTACTCTTTCCTTGCAAAAAAGAAGTCTGATTTGTACTGTGTAGCACTAAGAATCCTAGGACACATTTTAAAGCAAGCCTGCTTCTTATGTATATCTATGCTATCTTCCATTTTAATTATTTTTTAGATGTTGATGGGCCTTTATTTTATTCATTTATTTGTATGCGGTGCGGAGAATGGAACTCAGAGCCTCTCAAGTGCTAGGAAAGCGCTCCACCATTGAGCCCCAATGCCAGCCCCAATGCTATCTTCCATTTTATAAAGGATTTTCTATATTTTAAAACATTGATGTAGCTGCTGTTGACAGCAGCGTTCACTTCCCATGCTGATTTAGCTAATGGGTTTCCTGTTGCAGACCGGAACTTTATAGACAGTTTAAAGGAGGACAGGTATGTAGGGTGGAGGTTTTGGAATGAGATCTGAGCAAATACTCAACTTTTGTGTTAATTAAATATGCTTTTCTATGCTTTTGATCAGACTAGTATTTAACAAAAAACGAATTTATGGTTGCCTTTAAATTAACATTAAATAGAAGCCATGTTAATGCCTGTGCCCAGTTCCTTAAGGTAATTAGTATTAGTTATGTACTCATTAAGTTGCAGGTACTATTTCCTACCTTTATCATTCTCAGCATTTTAGTTATAAGTAAATAAAATCCCTTATATTTCATTTACCATGACAATTCTCAAAATATATATCAAGGCTATTGGGATTAAAGTATGCTGTTCTGCTTTTTTTCTTTATTTCCAATGTTCTATTTTTCTCTTCCATTTGTCCATTTGTTCCCTGGAATTTTCTGTCAGCCTGTTAGTGCTGATATTTAGTGAAGGTTTCTGACATAGTTCAAACAAGTATTGAAGGCAGATCCTAAGATAAAGAACACGAGAAGGGCATGTTTTACCATATAAAGAGAGGGTAGGAAGGGTGGTGTATTGTAATGGCAGAAAGAGATGGACATTGCAGGGAGTGTGGAAACTGGGACTTGTATGAGAGCCATGTATGCTGTTCTTCTCAGAAGAATTCCAAATAGTCAAGAAAAAGAATGAATAGCAAATAAATAAACCCATGTCTGGTTATAAAAAGTAAGAAATTCCCATGCTTTAGTTCATATGCTTCAAATAAGTTGTTGTATATTTTTAGAAGCAACTTCCCTGCAGTGCTTGGAAATTTAGATAATCAGAACCAGGGCTAACACTGCTCATGATATATAAGTAATTTTTTTTAATTTGGAAGTTAGTTATAATATTACCACATACTGATACATTACAGTTTCTGAGTGTCTTCTTGTGCATTGTGTCTTTAGAGGCTCAAAATAACGTAGAGATATAAGCAGGTCAGGTGATATTCTTTTCATTTTGTGTATGAGTTAAATTCCCTTATTGCCCTGAATATATCCCAAAGGCCACATTAATATTAATGCTCCATCGTGAAAAACCACAGACTTCACTACTTGCTTGACTATGAGACTGCTGCTGTCCTCCAGTATTACCTAAATGTTTTTATTTTTGAGATTGTTCAGAGTATGGCCCCACTATATACTAGGTACCAAACCCATTACTGAACCTCTGTGGCAATGCAATTCCTGGGCACAGCTGTCTTGCCCTGTTATGCTGCTGCTTTGAGCTCAGAATGCTCAAATTTCATTTGCAGCATGGTTTTATAGAGTGAAGTTTTGAAGGAAAAGGGAAGGAGGAGTAGGGAGTTGATCAGTTATTTTAAAAACAATTCCTTCCTATAAACTAATGTTGCTATCCATATGCACAATGGTATTTTTACAATCAAAAGGTAACAATAGGGCTACCTTTTTCCTCAGAAGACAAAAATTGACTACTTAAGCAATGTATGATCACTGAAAAATTCTGGGTCTCCACAGCGATTTGGGGAAATTAAAAATTTAATATTGAAAGTGCTCTTTCAGGTTCAAATTTCCCTATTATGTCTTTTGTAGTTTCTGAAAGAAAACTGGGGTTTGAAAAAATTAAAAAGTCTCATTCTTGCATAAGTGAATTTTGGACAGATGGAGAAGTCCATTCTTGTCCACTGTGAGACAGTGTGCAGATGGCTGGAACCACAGGCATCCCTGGGATGCCATTATTCTATACTGAGGGCATTAGAATATAAGCAGCATAAAACAGCCATCTTATGGCCCTGTTTTGGTAGCATTTCACATTCAAAGAAACAACAGAGTGATATTCAAAGTAATTGAAAGGAAATGTAAATCTTTACTGCTTTTTCTTATCAAACAGCTAAAGGGAAATAATTGCACAGCACAGTAAAGCATTCTTAAATATTTTCTTCTCATTCCTTCATTTTCCTAATCTCAAATATGCAGCAGCTGTGAAATTTCTCTCTCCTGTTCCACTGTGAGTTCCCAGGAGGCTCTTTCTGTAATCCAGGTCATACAGGCTTCCTATATCTCATCTCTGTTCTTTCTGGCTCAGTGTTTTGTTATATAGATGAATCTAGCTTCAGGGATCTGTTTCAAATTCCTGCTCCCCCAGGTCTTTGAGCCTGTGCAATGGAAGAAGCCCTGGGATTTATTAAGCAAATAAGAATCTGCTTTTTTAGTGAGGTGTGTGTGTGTGTGTGTTAGTAGGGAAGATCCAGAGGATTGTAAACATATAACTTTTCTTTTATTCTTGGAATTATAAAAACCAGATCCATGAAGAAGATATTGTTGCATATATTATATGAAGAATGTTTATTAACTCACATGTGCTTTTTAAATAATTTTTGGAGAAGTTAAAACATCTTAATATCAAGGATAATTGTATATTTCTTAAGCACTGCAAAATAATCTCTTTGAAATTGTATATTCTCTAAGTGATAAATTTTATTTCAGGTTGGCTCCTAGAATGAAAGGTGTCAAATTTGTGGCCACCACTTGGTTTTCATTTTTATTTTTTCTTTCAACCAACTTTTAACTTATGCTAATTTGTATTCTATATATCCTCATTAACCAGTCTACATCCTTTTTGGTAAAAGATGGTGTGTAAATATTCCAATTATGAGATGCAAAGCTGCAGTGTTTCTTATACAAGTAAGATTTGTCTTACTTCTGTAGAATTTAATGGTGTAAGGTAAGGAGTCAGTTAGTGGTCCTTAGTATAAGAGCCTTAATTCTAACTTAGAAATAAATGAGGAAAGTTGGTCTGATATTAGGTGAAACAAATTCTTCAATAGTCTGGAGAAGTTAAAGAACCCTATCAATAGCTTTCACCACTATGCTACTTATATCTTGGATTTTAATGAACATCCCTGTTTAGTGTTAGAAATGGATTATTTTTTCTTTATTTATCATAAGCAATACTTTGCATGTTGCTGTCCTATAGTAGGAACTCAGTACATATCTACTGGGTGATTATAATTTTGAATTTATTGTTAACTAGTTGAAATATAAGAAATACCTGAATTTAAGTGGAGTGTGAACTCCTTTGATTCCAAACATATGATCAGTTAGTAATTACTATGAAACTACATAATGTAGTGATGAGAATATTAATATGCAATTAGGCAAATAGTTCAAGTCTGAACTCTACTCTTTATTAGTATATCCTAACCTCTTTGAGCTTTTGTTTCCTCAGCCATAAAGTTGGTATGGCAGTACTTTCTTCCCAAAACTGTTATGAAGATTAAATTGCATAATGCATGTTAAATATCATTCACTTTGCCTGACAAATTAGTTGAATGAATCAGCTTTTTCATCTCTATGTTGAATAAATGAATAGCACAATTAATAACATTAAAAATCATCTGGTACATAAAAAATTAAGGATAATTAACTTTTGATAAGAGATTAAATTTATAAATATTATGTGATATATGTAATGTAGAATGTAAGATTATACCTAAGTGAGGAATACAATTCCAAGACTTAGAAAAGTCACAAAAATTTTTGCTTTTTCTGTTATACTGTACTGTCTCCTTATTGGAGTCATATACATGTCAATGTACACATAATAAAAAACAAATGGGTTCACTTTTAGCAGGTGAAGCTAACAGCTGTACTTAATGAAGAATTGAGCTTAATTTTAATAGTTCTTGTAAGCTAAAATTTTCTAATATAATTTTGTACCACAGCATTAGTTGGTTTTTGGTTTATTTTTATTTTAATTTTGCTTATAACATATATATGTGTGTATGTATATATATATATATATATATATATTTATTCCACATTACTTTAAAGTTTTTTAAAAATTGATAGGATCAATTATAAATTGATAAAAACAAATGCACTTAAAAATTTTTATTAGTGTTGCCTGTGAGTGCTGTAAGTAGCAGGAGTTAGTGCTTTGGATTCTGTATTGGCAAGGATCCTTTGATTGTGAAAAGTTATTACCCTGTTTTTAGTTGACATTTCAAGAATTAACTAGACAAAACATTCTGGAAAATCTGAGAGACTCACATGGCTGAAAAAACCCTCTATTTCTTAACTATGCTTAGTTTAAAATACTTAAAGAGTTGGCTTAAAAAAAAACTAATGATGAATTCTGATGATCCATTAGAGGAATAGCTTATATAGACAAAGGCATTTTGGTTATTTCTTGGTGGATGTGGCTGAAATAAAGTAATGTAATAATTTTTAAGTATTGAAGTTATAACCAAAGTATTTTCAAATAATTTTAGTGAAAAAAGATGAGTAATATCACAGTTAGATAGTATTATTGTTTCAGTTGATACTACCAGATTAAAAAGAGAAGAAAGAAATGAAGAACAAAAACAAGGCAGTAGGACAAGGATGTATACAACTTCACAGGTGAAAAAATGCTAGAGATATCATTTCTGAGTGTTTTTAATTCCAGAAAACATCCAAAGCCAGAGTTACTCTTTTGAAAGTATCTACATGAAAATGATGAATCTGTAGAATCTCAATATGTATGTTGTATATTTATTTAATTTCCATGGGCATAGTTAATGGGTAACATAAACTTCTTTAAAGTTAAAATGTGCCATTTTTTTTAATATGAAAAAGAGAAGCTGGGAGATGGTGATGTGTGGAAGGAATGGCATATTTTGCTAAAGCTTTCTGTCAGATTTTTAAATTTACATCTTAGAATTTTCAGAAGGCTTAGAAACAAAGCATGTAGTTTTTAATATGGAGCACAAAATAGAATCTTATGTGTAGAATTCATGGGAAAATAACGGGTATTGGAAAGATTTTAAGTGGCACAAGATTGAACTTATACCAGGTTCTACCACTAAATTGCTTTGTGTTCTAGGCAAAGTGGGTTTCAGGCCCCTTATACATGGTCTAGTTTTGAAATCTAAATATCATATGAAAGTTTTCAAGATTTTTTATGACGATATTTCCCCCTGAATTTTCAGTGTTTTATGGATAGGAAATTGAATTATTAGTCTGTATGTCTAAAATAATTAGAGATCTCCAAATCATATCTTTGTGAAATATTCTGAAACATAGATGGGAAATTAATTGCTTCATAAAATCATGAGTTCTTGATTCTGAAAGGTATTCAAACAAAGAAACAACAGAATTATGATAATGGGGGCTTAGGGTCAGGTTAATAGATTTGTTATTTAGTACCCCAAGTACCCGAGGTTTTAGGATTCTAGTTCTTGGTATTATTCCTCTTACTGATTTCTAAATATTTGAGTTACTAAACATCACCAAGTAAAAAAGAAATATGAACATAAAAAGAAAGATTTCTTCTAAAATTGAAAGTGAGAAATTATTACAGTACAGCAGCTCTTCAGTGTCCAGGATATTTCCCCTTACCTCATTGATACTAAAATCCATGAGAGTGGGGTTTTATACAAAATTGAGTAGCATTTGCATATAACCTATACACGGTTGCTCATATACTTTAAGAAATTTTTTTTTATGAAATTTGGAGCTCTTCAATTTGGCTCAAGGGGATTTTTTTTCTTTTTAAATTTTTCTTAGTTATAGATAACATTAGGATTAATTTTGACATAATTATATAATCATGAAATATAATTTAATCTTTTTCAGTCCCCAATACTCCCCTTTCCCTCCCTTCCTCCATCACCTTGTTCCCTTTCCTCTTCTGATCTTTCTGCTATTTATTTATAGCTTTTTTTAAAATTAGTGTCTTATAGATATACATGAGGGTGTATTCATAAATGTACCTAGGAAAGTTTGGTCAGATTCATTCCACTATTCTTCCCTCTCAATCCTCATCCTCTACCCCACTGACCTTTCTTCTATTTTGATGGAATCCCCTTCACCTTTCCTTTTCTTTTTTCCCCTTATTTTGGATTAGCTTCCATATATCAGCGAAAATATTCAAACTTTGACTTTCTGGGTCTGGCTTATTTTATTTAGCATGATAGTCTCCAGTTCCATTCATTTATCAGGAAATGCCACAATTTCATTCTATTTTATGTCTGAGTAATACTCCATTGTGTATATATACAACATTTCTTTATCCATTTATTTGTTGAAAGGCACTTAGTTGGTTCCACAATTTGGCTATTGTGAATTGTGCTATTATAAACCTTGATGTGACTATATCCTGACAGTATGCTGGTTTTAGATCTTTTGGCTGTATACCAAGGAATAGCTAGATCACATGGTGGTTCTTTTCCTAACTTTGTGTGTGTGTGTGTGTGTGTGGTTCTGGGGATTGAACCCAGGGCCTTATGGATTCCTAACTTTTTGAGGAATTTCTATATTGCTTTAGAGAGTGGTTATACTAATTTTCAGCCTCACCAACAATATATGAGTGTAACTTTTCCCCACATCCTTGCCAACACTTATTGTTTGTATTCTTGAAAATTGCCGTTCTGATTGGAGTGTCTCTCATATACTTTAAACCAAGTCTAGATTTCTTGCAATACCTGATACAATGTCTACATGTTATTTCATTTCATGGATTCAGTATAATTAACATAGTACATTCAAATTTTGTCTTATAGAACTTTCTGGATTTTTAAAAAAACATTTTCATTCTGTGATTAGTAGAAACTGCAGGTGCAGAACCCATGCAAGCCGAGGGAACTCTAACTGTAGTTGCTTTACCACTTACCCAAATCATAACAACTCTCTGAGATCACTCCACTTTTCTATGAAGCACTTCTTGTGTTTTCCGAACTGTTATAATCTTCCTGATTGCCTTTGGCATATATTGGCAAACGCTGAAGCATCTTTGGGTATAACATAAATACCATTCATTTAGAAACTTGAGTATATTAAACTTTTCCTTAATTGTACAAGATATTACTCTTTTAGTATTTCATGAGTTTAGCAGGGATTTTGCCAAATACTCTTCCTCATCTATTACTTAGGTACTAACTCAATGAGTATTTGTTGAATTAACTTTTACATGCCGCCTATGAGATGATCCACTTTTGTGGCTCTGCCTCTTGGAAGAATACATTTAATCTCCAGGAATACTCTTTTATTCATTGAACAATCTTTTTTTGAAAAGATTCTAATTGACATTTCATTCCCTTTTTTTGGTGGTTACAATATATTCTCTCTTTTCAGAATTCCTTTCTTTTCTTTTTTTGTTGAGAATATTCCTGTATTTTGGGGGTCCTTCAGAAAAACAGAATTAATAGACTACGTACATATACATGTGTATATAAATTTATTCACATGACCATGGGATGAATAGTACCTAAATTTTTAACTGCAGACTGGCAAAACTGGGAAACTGGTAACAGCTCAGTCGAAGAAACTGGAAGCCTCACAGTTCAAGGAAGTCAATGAGGCAGCTATGGTCTAAGTCTGAGGACTTAAAATACCTGTGTAGAGCCAATGATGCAATGCCACATTCAAAGGCAGAAGAATCTGAAGTCAGATATCCACAGGTGACATCACCAGGAAAAAAAAAAAACACCATTCAAGAAACTTGGAACACAAGTCAGTGACAGCTTCTCCTGGTTTTTTTTTTTTTTAATAAAATCTATTGAATGGTATTGTACACATTCATAATAGGTCTTCCTCATGCTTTCTGAACCAATCTTCTGGAAATACACTCACAGACACATGCCAAGGTATTATATACCAATTCCCTAAGTATACCTCAATCCACTCAAATTGACAGCTGAAATTAACCATTAGAATAATTGAAGGAAATGAAATCCACATTTAGGAATATTTATACTCCCAAGAACATTGAAACACTATCTATAACCTAAATGGCCATCAAAGAATAATTCAATAAGAAAAAAAGATGGTACATTATAAATAATAAATAGATTTATATTTGTGTTTATATCAAATATATAAACACACATATATAATCTTTTTCATTTTTTGAAATTGAGACAGGGTCTTTTAATGTACAGAGGGTCTCACCAAGATGCTGAGGTTGGCTTCAAGGTTGGGATTCTTCTCCCTCAGCCTCAGGAGTCCCTGTCATTACAAAAGGCATGTGCCACCACACCTAGCTTATCATTCAACTTTTAAAAGAAGAATGATGTATTTGGGAGTGGTGACAAAAGTTAAAGACTACCCTCAGTAATTTAGCAAATTGCTGTCTTAAAAGTTAAAATGAAAACAACTTAGAATGGGATATATCTCACTGGAATCAAACCCCTGTAACAAAAGACTATGATGCCATTTGCAATAACATGGGTGAAGCTGCAGGACTTCATACTCAGTGAAATTATCCAGACACAGAAATACATTGCATAATGTGTGGAATCAAATGATTTTGAGGAAATATATTCATTTTCTACATCCATAGTGATAAGAGATTTCCCTTATTTATTTTTCCTATTAGAATTTCCAAAGAAAAGCCCTAGAATTCCATTTGAACCTCCAAGAATAAAATAGACAAGACCATTTCCTGGTGCTCAGAAGTGAGACCTGCTTTCTAGAGATCTTCAACACCTGCACAGCAGAGCAACCTGGGACTCCTAAGCATGGGAGTGAAGCCTAGAGCCAAATGGCAGACTCTTTTCAAAATTTCAAAATATATTGGAAATTTTCATGATGATTACATTGTAGCTTAGATTTTGTTCAATATGAGAACTTGGTCTGTTTTGAATGAAAATTAATCTTACAGAAATTGGTTCTGAAAAACTCTCAGATTCCTATTGTTTCATTTTCAGCAAAATACAAAAGAACATTGCATTATATGAAAATCAGTTTAGTTTGATAAGTCATATTGCCTCTATAATAGTGTTATGTTTGCTCTCCACATTAATTTATGCTTCATTCACTATTGAGGATTTTCACATCCGTGTACTCTAAGGTCTTGGGTTTCTTACTTTGATCAGTTGGCTCATATTAAGTTTGGGCCTGTCATAGATAGTTGCTTTTTAAAAACTGACCAAGAATCTTTAAAATCTGAACTTGTTGACTGATTTACCTTTCAGAATAGAAACATGATGTTCATAATCTTCACATGATACTCTATATTTTTAGTTCTTTTTTTTCCACCAAGGGTTATATGCCATATTCTTGTTTGTATTTAATCATGCTAGTAATAGCTTTGTAAGATACCTTTAAGATTGTGGACACTTCAGTGAAGACCATAGTACATAATTGTCACAGCATCCCTATGAACTAGGCAGGCAGATTGCATCATTTCCATTTCACAGATGATGAAACTGAGTCTTATCAGTTTTAAGGTACTTTCCCAAGCTGGAGACTAGCACTGAAACAAGGTACTCTGCTTTTTTCACTATACAATGTGGCCTTTGAATATTATTTTAAAATAATGAATTATACAAATAGCAACTTTATAATACTATATTATTTACTATAATTTTAAATGTATTTGACAACTATTTAAAAACTGTTTATCTGCTGTTTTCCATAAAAGGTCAAATCTTAGAAGTCCTAGACAGATTTTTAGGTCCTTTTTAAGTGGTTGATACAGTTAGGTGCATAAATACATTGAAGAAGTTCTGTATTAGTCATTGTAGACATCTGATAATTGAATATGATGAATGACAGCAGACAATACATTAGGTGCCATTGTCTGATAGGCATATCATAATTGCCAAGTTGCCTATTCAGTGTGCAAAATGCTCCAAAGAAATTGCCCTTATGTCCTACTTATGATAGTAGAAATTAAGTAAAATTTTAAGAGCAAAAATCATTGTCTTTTTTTTTTTTTTTGCAGAAAGAAAAAAACTTGAACCAAAAACTTGTATCTCAGAATTCAACAGCCCTCAAAAAATTGAGAATAATTTATACCCAGATTTCCAGAACCTTTACTTTAATCAGTTGTTGAATGTCAGTCTAAAGGAAATATTACTTGGAAAAGCATTAAGTTGAGAGACTCATGTTTACAATGCGAAATCACTAACTGTAGAACTTCCCTCTGTGTATGCTAAACAAAAAGACCTGGGAGGCTACAAGTTCAATTCTTAACTTGTTCTGACAAATTTCCCTCTTGCTGACTTTTCATTAGCTTTTTCCTAATGAAAGATACCATCTTTGTTCTCCCTGCTTACTGCTTTATACTCACATTTAACATTCTAGTTCATAAGTTTTTCTTTTCAGTGGCAATTTCAGAGGTCTGTTTGAAAATCTACTACACCTACTGGGGTTTATATGAAGTTCAGCAGGGCCCATATTGTTTATGTACTAAACAGAAATCCAAATTAAAGTATGTTGTATTGGTTAGGATATGTGCTTCCCTAGAGGAAGAGGACTCTTTTATCTGTGCACTGGATTGCAAACATGACTCTTTCATTTTAAGTATAAGTCAAAGTGTCTTGAATTTATACCACCAGCTTGGTCAGCTCTGTACAAATTCAAAAGGCATCATACCTATGGGTTCTAACATATATCTCTGAGCTTTGACATATATTGAATTTCTCTTATCAAGGCAGTAATATTTCTGAAGGACTCCAGCAGATTAGTCGGAAATGGCTTTTTCTGCTGGCAATTGAGATTGTTCTCTGTAATTAAACTGCTTTCCAAGCATTCTGCAAATTTTTTTTTTTTACTATGCTAGTCTCTGATTGATAGCTTTTTAGTTTGTCTCTTACTCTGTAATGAAAGACAGGTACTTGGCTTACCAGTTTCTTTGGTTTACTCCCTAACTTAATATCTAATCACAGCATAAAGCAAAAAGTAAAATATGAGACCATTGGTCAATTAAGGAAACACGCACCGCTTTTTAAATTATATTTGCTACGGAATACCTCCTGAGCTCTATGAAATAGATTTTAAATCCGTATTCACCTATTTGTTCATTCTACCAAGGAAGAAGTCCTAGAAAGCAGCTTTTTGAAGAGAACTTACTTATTGCTTATTAAATAATAAGCAATAATCTTAATTTGTGTGAGAGAATGTTGATTGACTACAGTGTAGGCCCTATTAGTTGATTAACCTAAGACCAATTACCAATCCCTTCCTCTTTTGCTGGCTTCCATTGTAAAGCTTAGAAAGCTCAATGCTTATCAGTTTAGCTTCCCTTGCAGGCAGCCGGATTCATATAACCTTTTGACCTCCCTTGAAGGTACTTCTGTCCACTGAGATGTTAAGATTTTTGTTTTCCTGATAAAAGACACAGATGTGGCTAGTGCTGCTCTTTCCTCCCTGCCTTAGTCCATCTGTGCTGCTATAACACAATACTATAAACTGGGTAGTTTATAAACAAAATTTTACTTTTCACAATTATGAAGGCTGGGGAATCCAAGATCAAGGCACTAGCAGATTTGGTGTTTGGTGAAGGCCCACTTTCTTATAGATAATGCCTTCTTGCTGTGTCCTCACATGATGGAAGGAGTGAAATGAGCTCCCTTTGATCTCTTTACAAGGGCATTTTATAAGCTCTTATGAATCCCATTCATAAGAGCTCCACCCCCATGAACTAATTACCTTCTCAAAGGCCTCACCTACTAATAGCACTACTTTGGGGATTAGGATTTAAACATATAAATTTTGGAGGGACACAAACATTCAGACCAAAATAGTAACCCATCCCACCTTCTTCCTTGAACGTGGGGATGACCTTGGGACTATGAACTATTGATGCTGTTCTACTGTGGACAGTTCCCACTATACATTTGTTTTTTAGAATAAACTACTATTTATTTCAGGTTTTGTTAGCCAAAAGCTTTCCTAATTATTTTATCATAGATATTGACTACCCTCAACAAAATAGAGGAGTTTCCTTTTCATTAGGATAGGGTTTCTCATTTTTTTGCATTATTGAAATTTAGTGTTGGATAATTATTGTGGGAACTGTTGTCTACATTATAGGATTTTAGCAGTACTGCTGGCTTCTATTTATTAGGTAATGGTAGCATTCCCCAGATATTACAACCAAGAATGTCTCCTGATAATGACAAATATTAGTATAGGAAGAGTAGGCATTATTGAGTCCAACTCCTGTGTTTTACCATGGAAAAACCTGTCACACAGCTAGTTAGTGGTAGATCTTCTGATGCCACTCATGGTTTTCTTATAACTGTGGCAGGACCAAGTATACAACAAAATAATTTCAATAAATTGGGCAAGACAAAGAATAGTATCTTGAACTTTTAATACCTTAGAGTCAAACATGATTGAAGAACATGTTCTTCTTGAGGTTGTATCATCAAATGTTCAGTCTCACAACTATGTACAATTCACAGTTGTGTTCTTAATATGTATATAAGGAAATAGATGAAGTAATTTATGTATTTGATATTCCATGATGGAGAAGTTTTTAGTCAATGGAAGTGAATAAAAATGATTTTAAGACAAACCAAGCAGATTTTCTCCTAAAGTATTTTATTCTTACTGTTTCTCTTTTATTTCCTTCAGGTCTCTTGCCCATCATTTTACCAGAGATAACATTCTTATTTCACCCAGTGCAAAAGGAAAAAAAAAAGAAACCAGAAGGATGATATTAAAATAATCTAACTCGATTCCTTATTGAAAAATATTTATTTATTTATTCATTCATTCATTTATTTTTAAGGTGGAAACTTTATATACCGTTAAAGGTTCAACTGATGGATAATCGGAGTTTGGCAAACTACAACCCTTGGACCAAATCTGGCTATTTTCCTGTTTTTATAAATAATGTTTTATTAGATCACAGTCATATCTATTTATATATTTATTATTTATAGTTGCCTTTGTGCTACAAGAGCAGAGTAGAGTAACAACAACAGAGACCATATGACTAACAAAGTCTAAAATTTTTAGTTTCTGGCTCCTCATATAAAAATTTTGTGAAAACTTGTATAACTGTAAAGAAATTTTCAAAATCATGTAGTACAGTGCTCTCAAAATCTTACAAAGTCCACTCCTATCAACAAAAGTAAGTTTTATATAAATTGTAACATTTGCTAGGGGCTATTTGAGGCACTAGAGATACCACCTCGAACCTAACAACTAGCATCATGGAACATGTAATTTTCTGGGGAGAAACAGCTCTATTTTAATAATTTTTTATTCACAATCCAAAACTTATATACAAAATATGCAGTAAAGTTTCCCTTGACTCCATTGCCCTCATCTATACAACCTCACCCATCCATCAGCATAATTAAAGTTGTTTCCTAAATATTTTTGAAAGAAAATATAGTCTTATTACCTCATCATTTTACAGAAAGTAACAACTGTACAACTCTTCTACAGCTTGTTTTTCCACTTGACCTTGTAAGTTGGAGATCTTATCATATCAATCCCTATAGAGATTCACCTTATTCTTTTTGTAACAACTTCAGATTATTCAATTATTTTTTGGTATTTAAATTCTTCCATTCACTCTACAGTATTAATGTTTTAATTGTCAATGCTTTAAAATATATTTATTGAAGTGAAATAAAATACATGTATTTTATGGGTACAATTTGATAGCTTTGAAATGTTTATGGTAAAATGACTACCATAATCAAAACAATGAATATACCTGCAACTCCCTAAAGTTTTCTCCTGCCCCTTTGTAACATTTTCCTCTTCTCCTTCATGTGCTGTCTACTGGTCTTTCCTCCCTAGTCAACCACCACTCATCTGCTTTATATCACTGTAGATTAGTTTAGATTTCTAGAATTTTATATACATGGAATCATGTGTCATGTACTCTTTTTTCCTGGCTTCTTTTACTCAATATGATTCTTTTAAGATTCATTCATGTTGTATGTATCAATAAGTTTTTTTTTTTTTTTTAAAGAGAGAGAGCGAGAGAGAGACAGAGACAGAGAGAGAGAGACAGAGTGAGAGTGTTTTCGGTGGACACAACATCTTTAATTTATTTGTATGTGGTGCTGAGGATCGAACCCAGCGCCCTGCACATGCCAGGCGAGTGCGCTACCGCTTGAGCCACATCCCCAGCCCTATCAATAAGTTTTTTGATTCTAAATAGTATTCCATTGTATGGATACCACTATTTGATTATCCATCCATCTGTTGATGGCTATTTCCAGCTTTTGGCTATTATAAATAAATCTGTCATGAACATTCATGTATAAGTGTTTTTTCTACTCTAATATTTATACATGAATAAGTATAATTTGAGCTTCAGTGCTTCACAGTGATCTTTTCTGCATTTCTGCAGTCAATCTTCTCTTAGACAACTGTTTATTTTCTTCAATCTTCCAACATTTCCTTCACCATTCTGGAAGTGCAGTGGCTGAATCACATGGTAGATGAATGTTTAATGTTTTAGGAGACTGCCAAACTGTTTTCCAAAGTGGTTGTGCCATTTTATATCCCCACCATCTGTATGCAAGAGTTTCAGTTGGTCCACATTCTTGCTAACACTTAGTAGTGCTAGGTCAACCATTCTAGGTTACATAGTAATATTTCATTTGGTTTTTATCTATATTTTCCTAATAACTAATGATGGCAAACATCTTTTCATGTTTTTATTTGCCATCTGCATATTTTCTTTGGTGAAACACTCATCCAATCTTTTGCTCATTTAAAAAAACTAAATTATTTGTATTGAGTTGTAAACATTTTTCAAATATTCTAGGTATAAGTTTACTATACAATATTTGTTTTCAAATATATTCTCTCATTTGGTGGTATGTCTTGTTTTTGTAACAATACCTTTTGAAGAGCCGCCAGTTTTTTATAGTTAATTTCTTTTTATAATTTTGTTTCCCACTTAAGAAATTTTTGCAAGTATCACTAAGCCAATATCACTTAGATTTTTTTCCTGTTTTCTTCTTGGAGTTTTAAAGTATTAGCTCTTAAATTTAATAACTCTGAGATACAGTTTGAGTTATGTTTTGTTTTTGGTGGGAGGTAAAATTTGAGGTCCATTTTTTTTTTTGCATGTAGCTGGCCAATTTTCCAGCATCACTTGCTGAAAAGATTATCTTTTTCTCAATGAAGTGCCTTGTATTTTTGCTGAAAAAAAATTATATATATGGTCTCTATTCCATTTATCTGTACAACTGTCCTAAACCCAATAACAGAAGTTACACAGTCTAAGTCAGTCCTTGAACTTTTCGAGTTCTTTTAAAACACCTTTTTTTCTATTCTTTTTTTTCATTTAATATATGGTAGTGCTCATACCCTCACCCCTTTATTATTGTTCTTTTTAATAGGTTACCTTGATATTCTTGGCATGTCTATTATACATAAGATTTTTGGGTCAGCTACTTTATAAAGAAAACAATCACATCAGCAACAAATTTCTCCAAACTAGTTGCTGTATTTTTATTGTGATAGTGTCATATTTGTCAGTTATCTTAAGGGGTATTGACATATTTATTATGTTTAACATTTCTATCCAATGAAATTCCATTTTTGAAGTCTTCTTTTATGTTTTCAGTTGTTTTATTAGGTTTTATTCATATAGATTTTGCACATTTTATTGTTTATCTTAATATTTTACCTTTTTGCTAGTAAAATGATATCTTTTATTTTATTTTATTTGATATATAAAGTCTCTTGCTTTCTCTAAATTAGCATTTACCTCACTGAATTCTCATATTGTTTTTACTACTTTTTTCCAGTTGATTCTCTTGGGGCTTTCAGATATGTAATGTCTTGTGGGAGATATAACACCATATTTGATATTGATTTAAATAATCTAAAAAAGAGAAAAATATTATTGATATATGATAGAGCAGAACAATGTAGTTAAAAAGGTTAGAAGTGTTTATTCACACTAGTGGATAAATGAATTCTAGGTTATTTTCTATGGGTGAGATAAGACTTAGTTTATTCACACTAGTGGGTTTATGGGATCTAGGTAATTAAGAGATTTAGATGACCCTGAAATGCCTAGAGGACAAGCTTATTGAAGGATAAAAGTTTAAGAACTAATTTGAGGTTTTTGTGTATTGGAAGATTCATTTATATTGCGTGAAAAGGGATGTTGATAGTGAAATAATAATTAAAATCTTGTAGGAATTACGGAGACTGTTGTTAACTGCAACTAAGTAAGTAGTTTAATGGCACAAGTTGTAATTCTGGATGTTTAGAGGGAGGTGGAAGGAACAGTGTTCTAGAATGATAAGGAAGCCGGACAGTAATAGTAGAGTATAGTAGAGAAGTTAGATATCATTTGAGGGACCTGTAGGGAAAGAGAGTTCTTAGAGAATAGCTAGATTTTACTTAGAGTAAAAAGAAGGAGGCAATACTCAGGAGGGGATAAAACATTAGGGATTTTCTGATCTCGAGAGGACATAGTGTAATGAATTTTGAATACGGGAAGATAAACTGAGATTAAAAGATGCATAAACCTGAGAGACCTAGTTGTGAGGAACAATTCAGAAACACTGGGTTTCCTGTGGTGACAAATAAATTGATGGGATTACTCTTGATGTTTGTAAAGGCTGTGAATATTGTAGGGAGGGGGCCTATCGAGTTTGGGACCATATAACTCCTACAGATAATAATGCAGAGACTGGGATAAAGGCAGTATGACCTGGAGAATAAGAGGGTCTGGGATTACCTTTTCACTATGAATTGTATAAATGTACTACTGACCTAATACAGATTATGCATGGAATAGTATATATAAAGAAGATTTAAATATTTTTTAAAGATTGGCTAATCAGAGTAACATTGGATTATTATACAATCTATCAAGGCAATCTGTATACTCAAGGTGGCCTTGATGTTCATGATTGTGGATTAATGATGGTGGATGAGTATCCATATTTTAGCAATATTAAAATTTTTTGCCCACCTTCTTTTCAAGATAAATTAACTCATGGGTGATAAAAAATCATAGGAACAGAAGTGAGAGCTTTCTTTTTTGTGCTTTTATTATTTGTATAATCATTTATCATTAATCATTTTTATAATCATCAATCCAGTATTCCTTTGCAAGAATAGCAAGAATATCCCACCCCACAATTTTGTAGTGTTTAGATAGCACTATGTACCCATAAGTTAACTTTCATTGGCAATACATACTATCCTCCTTTGCAAAGTGATGAAAGCTAGGAGGTATGTGTTTCACCATTTACTCTTACCAATTCTTTATACAAATCTTATGAAATCTATATCTCTTATTTATGGTTGGCATAGGAACAGGGAAGAGACTGGTATAATCTCTTTGTTAATATCTGTCAACCTAGTTTTTGCCTATTTGTGATAAAAATAAATACAAAAATAAGTTCTGATATTTTCTTTCCACATCCTAGTGGATGCCTCATTTTGGTGACTACTGACAAGCTAGTATTTGTTATTAGAAATAAGAAAAATGAATAAATAAACCAATGTTAGTCCCAGTTATCATTTGGAAAATAACTGTTACTTTAGAAGGAGTTAAAAGATTTTCCATTGAATATTTATGAAAAATTTTCATGGTCTTGCATTATCATTTGCTCATACATACAGGAAGTGTTTCATTCCTTTTCAAATGAGAAATTGTCACTCTAGGTTGTTATTAGAAAAGGTCTCATGGAAAGTTCACATTGTCATCCTAATTTAGAATTTGACTTATTATAAAACCTGTGACTAAATGGTACCTATCTACTAGTCTCAATATTTGAGTAAGTTTTCTAGAAAAGCCATGATTTTTTTTTTTTTTTTGCTGTGCACACTTTTCTTAGCCTAATTTTATAAGATCTTTTGCTCATTAATATGTGTACTTCTGCTTGTATGCACTTGGATTCCCTAGATGTATTTTTTTTGTTTCATAAGTAATACAGTTGGTGAATATTAATTAGATTATAGAATAAATCTCTTGTTTATTGCTGAAGGGCCCCTTTGGCTTCTTCCTACCTTGAAAACCTTTAAATCTACAGTAATGAGATTTTCATATCTTTTCTCTTTGTAGTTTTGTTTATTCTCCTCTTTAAAAAATAAAAAATGTAGATGAATAATTCAAGCTCCACATATACAAATGGGTAATTTAGCCTAGATATTTGCAGCATTTATCTTTGCAAGTTTGAAGGTACTTATCACTTTAGTTGCTAGGTGCTCAGAAAAAGCATACTAAAAATATTAAACTCAGCAATAAATTCTCTTAATTTAAGTGTTGCAGGGCTATTTTGGAGAATATGGGCAGTTCATTCATCTCCGAAGCCTGTTGCCTAAATCCATGACTTTTCCTTTTTTGGTTTATATTTTGCTTTCATTGGTTCTTAATGTTCATAAAGCAAGGCTTTTGCATGTTCCCAATAATAGGAAATATTTGTGATAGGGAGGCAAACTTGTGTATTGTTAATTTAACAAGTCTGAAGGAAAGTCAGTATTGAGGCCAAGAATGGAGGCAAAGTAAGCTGTTGGTTGAAAGATTTATCTGGAAAGGCAAGGGTTGCTTAATTTTCCATTCACAGCTGAAATTCATGTTTCTTTGTTATAGTTTTGTTATGGTAATCTGATTTGGTGGGCAGCTAAAATTCATTTTTCCAATAACAATACTTTTGCCTATGTTCCAGTCTTTGGCAATAGTTCTCTTTGAAAATTCCTTTGGAAATTATTTATCTTAAACATTGATTCACTCATTCACATATTTATTTACTTAACTAATATTTATTGGGTTCCATATACTAAATTTGATGGTGAAAATATTTTTAAATTTTTATTTGCATTTATTTTATGCTGGATTTATTTCTATGACATGAGTTTTTGTTTCTTCAGTTTCTTTTGGGATATCTTTTTCTTCCATACAGACTGCTATTCTAGTTTAGGAACAATTTGTTCCTTTTCAGTGAGGGTTATCTCAATGTGACAGGAGAGCTCATGTGTGGGTTGATCTGACTGAGCTCTCTAAGCACAACAGCCACTGACTAGAGAATATATATCTAAACCTTAAAGTTCAGCATTACTCTCTGTATTTTTAAGTATGTGGCAACAAAAATTCAGCCCTCTTTTTGGGCCATTCCCTTTGCCTTTGCCCTAATGTTTGGCTTGGGCACTCCTGCCAACTTCATTGTTAACACTGGAACATCTCTTAGATGATTAGTGAGTTTTCAGATATGCACACTTTTAATGGCCTGGAAAATTTCATAGCTGTTCTTAAGGAGAACACACATGAAGTTTGGGTTTTCTGGGTCAAGTGAACAGAGAACCAGTTTTAGAGATGATTTCAGGCTGCTTACAGAAAAAAGATGGTGAAAAAAAGATCATGGTATCTGACCTCAAACAGTATAAAGTTTATGCTATTATGTAAATAATATTATTGTAGCACATATTAATTGACCTCAATCATTTAATGTATGCATCCTATCTTCTCAGCTTCTTAGAACAGTTCTTCTTAGTTGATTTGCTTGTCAAGGAGGATATTATAAATAAATACACATTTAGCTATTAGATTGCTAGCACTTTTTCAGAACATAGTACTTGAACAGCAGAATTAATTTAATCATTTTTAAAAAGACAATAATGCACTTTTAAAAGTTGTACCAAATTAAAGTTTAAGGTGTTTCTCAAACACTGTAACTCAGTGGTTGTCACCCAGCTGCGCTGTCAAGTCCCTTAAGGAGCTGGGGATCCTCCTCCTCTTCTCTCATTCCTGCCTTCCTCATCCTTTTTTGTTGTCCATTCATTAATGTAGACTAATGAAAACAGAATCTCAGTGTGGGGCTCACTGAAGGGTACATGATCTGGAGAATAACTATGAAAAATGTAGCAGTTCCCATCATCTACATTTTGCAGATAAGAACACTGACATTTAGAAAGTAAAGTAAGTTGTCTAAAGCCATGAAGTTAGAAAGTTTTAGAGGCAGAATCTGAACCCAGATCCTCTAGTTATAAAATCTTTCCCATTTCCAAAATGTAGTGCTGCCCCTCAAACACATGGCACTTGTATATTTTCCCCCATCTCTTTTTTGTAGAACTGGGGATTAAACATAGAGTGTGTGTCATGCATGATAGGCAAGTGCTGGATCACTAGTCTCAGCCCCCCGCTTTTTAAAAAATATTTGTTCTTAAGTTTTAGGTGGACACTCAGCCCTTTTTTATTTTGAGATAAGGTCTTACTAAGTTTCCCAAGCTGTCCTTGAATTTGGGATTTTCCTGCCTCAGCCTCCTGAGAAGCTGGATTACCAGAGAACACCCAGCAGCTGCCATTTTTGTTTTTAATATTTTCGGATATTTCTTTACTCCTAATTGGCCATAATATACCTACCTAGAAATAATCATCTGTGAAAGAATGTAGGAAAGAATGTCTACTGCGTACTTCCCTGTTAGAACTGGAAGATTCAAGAAAGGACTTAAAAGTAGAGGAGATAGTAGAAGTTCTATTATTTTAGAATGTTTACTTTTACTGTTTAATCCATAGTTATGGTACTGGGGAAATAGTCAACTGTAGTAGAAACAGTAAATTAAAATTATGAGTTAGGTATGACTATAGATAACACACAGAAGAAATGGGATGTCAGTCTTAACTCTGAGTAGCATAGTTAACTTGCAATGACTTGACATGAGCTATATAAGCACCCCTACCCCATAGTGTCTTTTTGCATAAAGCAGTCTTATAAGAAGGAATACATTCTTTGGGAATTTTCCACTTGCTGGAAAAAGAGACTTTATCATATTATTCCTTTGCCCTGTGGGAACTTCATCACTTGGAAAATTATCCCAAGTCAAGGAATAAATACATCAGTATATGTACCACCTGCTCAGTGCTCTAAAAACTGTAATGGGAAGAAGGTGTGGGTAAATATTAAAGGAATGGTCTATTTAAACCATGCAGCCTTGTGTTTGTTCCACTTAGCATTTTAATAATCACTGAAGACAGATTTTAGGGGGTCCTGGGATCTGGTTGATATTGTTTGTTAGATATTCAGTCACTTTTTCCTCTACTCACTTCTATTCTCTAATCACACTTCTGTTATTACACTTAAATTATTGTGTGAAAGTGTACTTGTTTATGTCTCTCTACTGCCAGTCTGTGCATTCTTTAAAGGCAAATGTGATATTTTTTCAACTTGTTTACCCAGTGCCTAGCATAGTGCTTGGTATATAGTAAATGCCTACTACATGTTCAGTGAATTAATTTGAATTTGTTTTTGATGCTCTTTTCCAGGAAATGGAATTTTAAGCTTGACTTCTGGTTGATATTAAATTATTCTCTCTAGCAGAGTGTTTCAGAAAGTGCATTAAACTCCCAGCAGTTATCTTCCCAGGCCACCTCTTTTCCTCTTGTTAGGAAACAGTTTTTATCATAGTAAATAGCCCATTTGAGGTGGTTCATCTAGCCTTTCATATCAAATTTAACATAACAGGAAGTTACAAATTCACTTTTGGCCAGAAAGCACCAAGTTTGACAGCTTCTCTCTGAAAGGTAACTTTGCATTAATTTATTCCACTTTATTCATGAAAGATAAAAATCTATAAACATCTTATAGGTGGTAAACAACATTCTGGTCAATCATTTATGCTTTTAATAAGCATGTTTTTATGCCTTGCATATCATTTTTGAAAAATTATAGCCTAGTCTGTGGTTTAAATACTTGGTTACATTATCTTGTTTGTAGATGACGCTCTGAAATGATGTTTCAGTGGTTTATAACATTCAGAAAGTGTGAATCTTTTGCCTTATGCTTAGTCATAAGAGAGCTTTTTTTTTCTGTTTTCAAATTTATTTTGAATTTACATACAGTAAAATTCACTGTTGCTTCTGAGTTTCAGCAAATGGGTAGAGTCAACTAACCATCACCACAGTTAAGATATAGAATAGTTCCAACAAGCCTCCCTGGAATTCTCTTATGTGCTCACTTTGAAGTCAAATCTTGCCCACACTCTAAATATCTGAAACCACTGATCTGTTGTGTCTTGTCCAGAATATCATATAAATGGGTGGAATCATACAGTATTAGCCTTTGAGTCTGACTTCTTTCACTTAGCATAGTCAGAAATCCAGTAATTAAATACCATCTGTAACAATACTCATCTTGTGGCCAGTCTTGTTTGTCACAATTCATCATTGCAAATTTTCTCACCTAATTAAGTTTATCTCCTGTGTGCCTTGCCACCTTTGCCTAATTCTTTTGTGTTATACTTCTCTTTTAGATATGATTAATTCATCTGAACATGTGTGATGACCAGGTGGGTAGGTCATAAGGATTTGCTTTGCCTGGCAATTCTAGGCTCAGGATGGAGAGGAATAACTAAGACCTGAAACTGCAAAACTCCTAGAAGAAGATGGGAAAATCTTCATGACTTTGGTCTTAGCAATGATTTTTTTGGATATGATACCAAAAGCATAAGCAATAGAAGTAAAAATAGGCAATAGGACTACATCAAATTTAAAAGCTTTAACATAGAAAACAAAGTGAAAAGGCAACATATGGAACTGAAGAAAGTATTTATAATCGTTTATCTGACAAGGTTTTAATTTCAAAATGTATAAGGACCTCCTATAACTCAATAGCAAAAAAGACTAATACTCTAATTTACAAATGGGCAAAAGACCTGAATAGATACGTTTCCAAAGAAGAAATATAAATGGCTCAACGTCACTCTAGGAAAAGATATTCAACATCATTTATTTGTCAAAAAAATTGCAAATCATAACCACAATGAAATATTGCATCATATCTCCTAGGATGGCTATTGAAAAACTTTCTGTTATTTTAATAAATACCTGAGATAATCAACTTATAAAGAGGGAAGGTTTGTTTTGGCTCATAGTTTTAGAGATTTACTTGACCTCATTGCTTTTGAGCCTACAACAAGACATCACTTCGGTAGTACATGATAAATCAACATGTTTACTTCATGGCTAAGAAGCGAGAGATAGGCAGAAGAAGGGGCTGGAGTCCTGCTATCCCCTTCTAAGGCAAACTCCCAATGACCTAAAACCAAAAACTAGGCCCCACAGCTTAAAAGTTCTATCATGGGGAGCCAAGATGGCAGAGTAGAAGAGATACCATTTCTGGCAGCTCTGCACATGAATCCAAGAAAACAGTCAGAAGGCTTCTCCACAGGGTCCTGCCTTGATGAATAACTACATCTCAGAGCATGTGACAGGACACCATACAGTGAATCTTTTGCAGATTCCACCAGAGCAGCGAGCGCAGCGCAGAACACAGAGGCTTTGCTTGCCGTTAAGACTCCAGACGCCAGCCCCAAAACCCGCAGTCTGAACACACATGCAGACCACAAGCAATGGATCAGAAGTACAAAATTAGCACCGCTACAGAACTGTAGATCGCCAGACTACACTCTGCTCGCACGCAGGTTACCAGACTGAGTTCTGGCCACAGCAAAAGGTCACCCCAGCACCCCCCACCTCACCAAACACCCAACGTGGGGAAACAGGCAAAATCTATCTTGGAAAACCTTTCTCACCATCTCTTGGTGGGCATGGCTACCTGTGTGGTCCTGTGGCTGATCAGGAGAGATTTCGGAAGAACTAAAGAGCAATATAAATATAGAGAGGAAAAACAATAACACAACATTCTCACAGAGCTAGAAAGAAATGTGAGCAACATGAAAAGACAAGGAAAGAAAGGACCACAAACGATGCAAGACAATACAACATTAGAAGAGGTAACATTTACAGCAGAAAAAATGTCAGATAAGGTTTCAGGATATACATGGTTCAGATGTTCTGGAGTCTCAGGGAAGACATTAGACAACAAATGCAGACAATGAAAGATCACTTAGACAATGAATTAAATAAACAAATCCAAGAAACAAAAGATTAACTCTACAGGGAGATAGAGGTTATACAAACAAACAAACAACAACAACAAAAAACCCCAGAAATCCTAGAAATGAAAGAAATGATAAACCAAATTAAAAACTCAAATAAAAGTATTACTAGCAGGGTACAACACTTAGAAGATAGGACATCAGACAACGAAGACAAAGTATATCATCTCGAAAAGAACGTAGACAGCACAGCAATACTAATAAGAAGCCACAAGCAGAACATCCAAGAAATATGGGATAGCATAAAGAGACCAAATTTAAGAGTTATTGTGATAGAGGAACATATTGAGGTGCAAACCAAAGGAATGAGTAATCTATTAAATGAAATAATATTAGAAAACTTTCCAGAAATGAAGAACAAAATGGAAATCCAAATCCTAGAAGCATACAGGACGCCAAATGTGCAAAATAACAAAAGATCCACACAAAGACACATTATAATGAAAATGCCCAACATACAGAACAAGGAGAAAATTTTAAAAGCCACAAGAGAAAGGAAGCAGATTACATATAGGGGTAAACCAATTAGGTCAACAGCTGATCTATTAACACAGACCCTGAAAGCTAGGAGATCCTGGAACAATATATTTCAAATGCTGAAAGATAATGGGTTCCAACCAAGAATCTTGTATCCAGCAAAATTAAGCTATAGGTTTGAAGATGAAATAAAAACCTTCCATGATAAACAAAAGTTAAAAGAATTTGCAGCTAGAAAACTGGTGCTTCAAAACATCCTTAGCAAATCATTTCATGAAGAGAAATGAAAAATAACAATAAAACCAACAGTGGGAGGTAGTATACTAAAGGAAACAATAATCAAAGAGGAAATAACAAAATAACAAAAATAAACAAATATGGCTGGAAATACAAACCATATCTCAATAGTAAGCATAAATGTTAATTGCTTAAACTCACCATTCAAAAGACATAGGATAGTAGACCATATTTAAAAAAAGATCCAACAATATGCTGCCTATAGGAGACTCATTTGATAGGAAAAGACATACACAGACTGAAGGTGAAAGGTTGGAAAAAATCATACCACTCACATGGACCTCGTAAGGAAGCAGGGGTGTCCATACTCATATCAAATAAAGTAGACTTCAATCCAAAGTTAATCAAAAGGGATAAAGAAGGACACTACATACTGCTCAAGGTAACCATACACCAACAAGTTATAACAATCATTAATATATATGCCTCAAACAATGGTGCAGCTATGTTCATCAAACAAACTCTTCTCAAGTTCAAGAGTCAAATAGACCACAACACAATAATCATGGGTGATTTTAACACACCTCTCTCATCACTGGACAGATCTCCCAAACAAAAGTTGAATAAAGAAACTATAGAACTCAATAACACAATTAATTAATAACTTAGACTTAATTGACATATATAGAATATATCAACCAACATCAAGCGGATATACTTTCTTCTCAGCAGCACATGGATCCTTCTCAAAAATAGACCATATATTATGCCACAGGGCAACTCTTAGCAAATTCAAAGGAATAGAGATACTGCCATGCATTTTATCTGATCACAATGGAATGAAATTGGAAATCAACAATAAAATAAGGAAGAAAAATCCCTACATCACATGGAGAATGAAAAATATGCTACTGAATTAACAATGGGTTATAGAAGACATCAAGGAGGAAATTTAAAAATTCTTAGAGGTAAATGAGAACATAGACACAACATATCGAAATCTCTGGGACACTATGAAAGCAGTACTAAGAGAAAAATTCATTGCATGGAGTTCATTCCTTAAAAGAAGAAAAAGCCAACAAATAAATGACCTCACACTACATCTCAAAGCCCTACAAAAAGAAGAACAAATCAGCAGCAAAAGGAGTAGAAGGCAAGAAATAATTAAAATCAGAGCAGAAATCAATGAAATAGAAACAATTGAAAAAATGGACAAAACTTAAAGTTGGTTCTTTGAAAAAATAAATAAGATTGACAGACCCTTAACCATGCTAATGAAGAGAAGAAGAGAGAGAACCCAAATTATTAGCATATGTGATGAAAAAGGCAATATCACATTATAGAAATACAGAAGATAATTAGAAATTATTTTGAAACCTTATACTCTAATAAAATAGAAGATAGTGAAGGCATTGATAAATTCCTAAAGTCATATGACCTGCCCAGATTGAGTCAGGAAGTTATACACAACTTAAACAGACCAATATCAAGTGAGGAAATAGAAGAAGCCATCAAAAGATTACCAACCAAGAAAAGCCTAGGACTGAATGGATATATAGCCAAGTGTTACAAGACCTTTAAAGAAGAATTAATGCCAATACTCCTCAATCTATTTCAGGAAATAGAAAAAGAGGGAATACTTCCAATTCATTCTATGAGGTCAATATCACCCTGATTCCAAAACCAGACAAAGACACCTCAAAGAAAGAAAACTTCAGACCAATATCTCTAATGAATATAGATGCAAAAATCCTCAAAAAAATTCTGGCAAATCGAATTCAAAAACATATCAAAAAGATCATGCACCATGATCAAGTGGGATTCATCCCAGGGATGCAAGGTTGGTTCAACATACGGAAATCAATAAATGTAATTCATCACATCAATAGACTTATCTTTAAGTATGATCATCTCGATAGACACAGAAAAAGCATTTGACAAAATACAGCACCCCTTTATGTTCAAAACACTAGAAAAACTAGGGATAATAGGAACTTATTTCAACATTGTAAAGGCTATCTATGCTAAGCCTTAGGCCAACATCATTCTAAACAGAGAAAAACTCAAGGCATTTCCTCTAAAATCTGGAGCAAGACAGGGATGCTCTCTCTCCCCACTTTTATTCAACATAGTTCTTGAAATACTGCCCAGAGCAATTAGACAGATGAAAGTAATTAAAGGAATAACTATAGGAAAAGAAGAACTTAAACTAGCACTGTTTGCTGACTATATGATTCTATACCTAGAAGACCCAAAAAACTCCACCAGGAAACTTCTAGAACTAGTAAATAAATTCAGCAAAGTGGCAGGATATAAAATCAACACCCATAAATTAAAGGCATTTCTGTATATCAGTGACAAATCCTCTGAAAAGGAAATGAGGAAAACTACCCCATTCACAATATTCTTAAAAAAATAAGATACTTGGGAATCAACTTAATGAAAGAGGTAAAAGATCTATACAATGAAAACTACAGAACCCTAAAGAGAGAAATAGAAGAAGACCTTAGAAGATGGAAAGATCTACCTTGCTCATGGATAGGCAGAATTAATATTATTAAAATGACCATACTACCAAAAGCACTATACAAGTTCAATGCAATTCCAATCAAAATCCCAGTTGCATTCCTCATAGAAATAGGAAAAGCAATCATGAAATTCATCTGGAAAAATAAGAGACCCAGAATAGCTAAAGCAATTCTAAGCAGGAAGAGTAAAACAGGTGGTATCGTTATACCAGACCTTAAACTATACTACAGAGCAATAGTAACAAAAACAGCATGGTACTGGTACCAAAACAGCCTGGTAGACCAATGGTACAGAATAGGGGACACAGAAACTACCCAACAAAATTACAACAGAGGACACAGAGACTAAACCCATAAAATTACAACTATCTTATATTAGACAAAGATACCAAAAGCATGCACTGGAGAAAGGATAGCATCTTCAACAAATGGTGCTGTAAAAACTGGAAATCCATATGCAACAAAATGAAATTGAACCCCTATCTCTCACCATGCACAAAACTTAACTCAAAATGGATCAAGGATCTATGAATTAAACCAGAGACTCTGCGTCTAATAGAAGAAAAAGTAGGCCCTGATCTTCATCACGTGGGGCTAGGCCCCAACTTCCTTAATAAGACGCCGATAGTACAAGAATTAAGACCAAGAATCAACAAATGGGATGGATTCAAACTAAAAAGTTTTTTCTCTGTAAAAGAAATATTCTGTGAGGTGAACAGCAGCTTACATCCTGGGAACAAATTTTTACCCCTCACACATCAGATAGAGCTCTAATCTCTAGGGTATATAAAGAGCTCAACAAGATAAGCACTAAAAAAACAAATAATCCAATCAACAAATGGGACAAGGACCTGAACAGACACTTCTCAGAAGAGGATATACAATCAATCAACAAATATACAAAAAAATGCTCATCATCTCTAGTATTCCATATGTACAAGTCTGTGTAGGTAAATGTTCAGTTCACATAGAGACTCCTATCTTAGCAAAGATTCCAAGTAGTTTTTAGTAATTTTCAAACTTGGGATAACTTTAGTTAGATACTGGAATTATGACTAAAACCGGGTAATTAATACATTAATGGACTTGTCTTTTTTTGGCATTTAAATATTCGGAGATATTTCATGTCTATTTGAAGATAAATAATACATTTCTTAGGCTGAAGTGAGAATTTTTTTGGTTATAAGTTGGCAGAGAGAATAAACATCATATTCAAACTGAACAGATTTTATTTATTACAATTTTCAAAATCAATCAAAACAAAAATCATCTTATCACAAAGTGATGACTAGAACAACAGTAATTGCTTAGAAATTTGTTACATCTGATCTATTTTCACTCTGAGATCTCACTTTTAGTAAATAGAAATTTTAATATAAGGATATTTTTTTCACAGATTTTGTAAATTAGGAATCTGATCATTGCCTAGAACATAGGATAATAGAAGACTCTTTTATTTAATTCTCTTTTTATTTTTTTTAAGTTCTGAGGTAAAATTATTGTAAGTATAAGTCATTTGACATGAAACTGGGATATTTTATGCAATATTAGAGTTGGGTAAACATTAGCACTTCTGTTTTCACTCAAATTCCAAACTAAACATCATGTATTTTTATTAGACTTTTCCCATAATATTTAGAAAATATAGTGTATATCCTAATTGTGCCTCATAATATTATTTTTATTATTTATTTGCAATAAGAACTGTGAATTGGGACATTTAACCTCTTTACTGAATCACCATGTGATTTTCAAGAAGTCATTAGCTTTGTCCAAACTTTCCCATTTAAAAACTTGCTGATTGTATATACTTTACTAATACACAATTAAGCAGGATGTATGTCTACTTTGGACAAAAAATAAAGCAATCAAATTGTGGTCTTAATAAAGACAAGAATTTGCTTTCTTTACTCATGGTTAGAATATACCCTGAGTGGTGAGTGGTTGAAAGAAGCCAACCATGGCCACTTAAGGGTGATAACGAAATAATGGGTCTAGAGCTTCTCCAGGATTTTTTTTTTTAATAACACAACTGACCACTTCTCAATTATTTATTTGTTTTTTATGAGCCAAAGGAAAAATATAGTCTTACTCCCCTATTTATAAGAGGCTATTGAGGTGGATTATAAATATTACAGTGATAAAGTCAGAGATGAATTACAAGTCTTATGACTCTTAATGCAGTGCTCTATTCATTGGTTGAGGAATGGGTTGTTTGTTATATGGCAATAAACATTTCCAGATTTAATCAAAGAATAACAAGGGACTGTTATATTTTGGTGGTGTTTGGTGGCCATTGAAAGATTAGCAGAACTATCTCTCACTTCAGCCATCCTCAGAGTGAGATGTTATTAGTTTGCCTGGACACCATTGCCTCATAAGACATGTACTGAAAGAAAATTGTTTTGACTTTTTTGTTTTTGCATGACTATTTTAAGAAGTTTTGAATCTCATTTATAATTCCTGATCAGTGACTGTCATTAACTACCCCCCCCCCCCATTGGGAGCTTTTCTCTCCTGGGTTTCATTAGCATTTGCATTATAAAAAGAATCTGGCTCCTGAAGATAAAACAAATGAATTAATGAATTTACATCTCTATAGGTGACTCCCCTCCCTTCCCTTCTCCTCCTCCCTTTCCACACATACACTATTGTGTCATGTAGGTAGATAATTTTTAAGTATAGGAGTTGCTTTATAGGTATTCTGTACTACCAACAATTTTGTATGAAGGATCTTACAATATTTTGTTGTAAGAAATTCTTTGTAATCTGAAACTAAAAGAAACTCTAGTGATCCTTCAGGTTAAATAAGGAGAATATATTACATAACTATAGCTACTCTATTGTTGTGATTATGGACGATTTACCAAATTACCATGAAATTCAACTTTTGTCCAGAATAAGCTTCATAATCCTTAACACAGGGCTTCAGTTGGCCATTAACCACTGACTGGAATTGATATGAGGAATTAAACTAGTTTCATTTGTATGTATTTTGACCTCTCCTTTTTTTTTTTATTTTAAAAATCTATATATATATTTTTTTTTACAAAAGTAAGCTTTGCCTTCAAGGCAGTCAGTATGGCTTTTTTTTTTTTTATTGTTGGTTGTTCAAAACATTACATAGTTCTTGATATATCGTCTTTCACACTTTGCTTCAAGTGGGTTATGAACTCCCATTTTTAGCCCATATACAGACCTCTCCTTTTTCACAGGAGGTAACTGAGGGCCCAAGAGTCCAAGGATCTTAAAGGGCAGTGGTATAGCTGGAATTAGAGTTGATGTTCCCAGATTTTAGTTGCAGTGTTCTTTTCACTTCATTATCCTACTCAATAAATAAACAAACTAGCATGGGTATGAAATTTCCATGCCCTTTTAGAGTCAGCCTTACTCAATTTTCTAATCTTTGGGTTTCTGAGTTATAGCTATTATTTATTGTGCGATCTATCTGCAGTCTATTAAAATGGGAAGGAAAAAAGTACAGTCCCCTGAAGAGCATTTAAACCCCATCCAGCATAAAACCAGCCCACAGAATGTATAAGCTATCAATGATAAATACCATGTATGTCAAACTGCAGTTACTATTAAAATATAGCAAGAAATCTTGCCATCCCAATGTAACTGTAAATTTAACAACAGCAACAACAGAGTTTCTTGGTAGAAAAAGCTGTATTGGTCCATTGTTATTTTTGATCCTAGTTTATTATCTGAGTCAACTGGGAGATTTTTAGGAGCATAGCCCTGTAGCCTTGGGTTCTGTTTGGTCATCAGTTTCAGGACTGTGGGACCTTCTGGAGAGAAAGAAGCACTAATGTACACACTGGTTCTTTCCATTTTGTTAAATCCCACAGAACACTTATAAAACAAAGGAAACCGATACCAGAAATCTTTGCCTTTGAAAGCAGTCATCCTTAAACTTTTCATTGATGTACCACTTTGGTAAAATTAAGTATGCACAGACAACTCTTCCTGATTTCCACCATCTAAAACCTAACCCTTCTCCCACTCCACATTTTTGTTGATTTATGTACTAACTGTGACTTATAGAGGACTTTCACAGAATCCAGTGTGTAGGGAGACCTTTTAGAAAAATCACAAAAAGAATATAGGGACATTCATAAGTTGTAGTTTAGAACTAAATTAAAATAAAGGTAGGAAAAAGTTTTTTTTCAGAAGTGAGCATATTGAATATTTAGAAACTTTCAAAATAGAGTTCTGGAGTTAAGACTACGGAGAAAAGCTTCTCTGAGAATGGGCAATCCATTCCGACTTGTAAGATATAAAAGCAGCCAAAATTGCTTTTTTAAAATTTTTAAAGAAAAGGAAAGTAAATCTAGGCTAACCAAATAAATTGTGATTGAATTGATTCCAAGGAAGCTTTGTGGATTTGTAGATTTTCTTCTAAATCAACAGAACAGGAAAGTTTTTTTTTTTTTTTTTTTTTTAGGTTAGCATTTCTCAAGAAATGGGTTCTAATTCCCCAGACAATCTGCACCAAAGACATTAGATATTATTAAACATGTGGATCAGCAGTTACTTATGTAAGAGTTGTACATCTTAGAGAAATATCTCTATGGTTAACATAAAATAATTTTATGTTTTCTTCTCAAGCACTGATATTTTCTTGAGAGGAACATGATTTCTCATTCACTCTCTTTCAGTGAATTTTTGGGCTTACCATTTAGGTTTACAAACTCAGCCCCACTAAGGCTCTGTTACCATTTTTCAACACTATTTTATGGTTTTTAAAAAAATCAGGTAAATGCCTTTTTTATTTCATTTTATAAAGTATCGGAAGTATGAACCAGAAAATCATTCTACTTTGGGATAGAGATTTTCTGGGACATTTAGTCCTTTATTATTTGAGATAATTCAACCAGAACACTTTGGGCCAATTTTAAATATTTTATCTACCTCTCATTAAACTAACATGCACTTTCCTTCTTTATTTTCCTAGACTGAATCATACAGATTTCTAAAAGTAGATAGATTTTTCATCCTTTCTAAACTGGCCTTTATCTTGGTACCTCATTCTTCAGTGATGACATCATGTTTGTAGAGTCCCAGTTGCTTTTGTTGAGAATGGATATATTTTCTTATTAAATTGCTATTTTACTTTATATTTAATGAGGGAGCAAGTAGTTCATTGCCTCAGATTTAGGAGTGAAGATGAAATTCATTGGAAAAACATCATTGAAAGTTTTCCTAGGGTTCATCTTTACTGCATGAATTCATTTTTACTGATAAAGTCTAGTAGCTCTCAGCATCTCTAAAAATATTATCCTTCCTGCTGTAAAGCATGTGGAAGAAGTTGGCTTTGGTAAAGTTATGTTTAGCTAGAAAAGATACCATATCTCATCTCAAGGATGTTAACATACAGGTATTCATCTCACTCTGCTTCTAAGGAAGAGAAAATGTTCTAATGGCCACATCATTTGAGTAACTGAGTGATAAAACTGCTTTCTGGGTCATGGTATTCCAATTTTGAACTATTCTGTTCTCTTCCTTCTCTCTGAATTTGACAAGAATCATGTGTTGCTTAACACAATACTATGACTAGGTAATATTTAGGATATAAAATAAAATTAGCATATTTCTAACTAGGTCCTAAATGAATTGTTTTGTTCTTCGGATATTTCCCTGTGGTTTCTGCTTGAGATTTCCTGCTACACAAAAGGAATGTTGGGAAATGGGAACCCAGCAGTGTATTCATTTTTCTTCATCCTGTGTTTCACAAGTTTGGACTCTAGCAGTTGAGGAAAGGAAATCATTTTCTGCCACATGCCGGCACACACATACATACACACACAGAAGATAAAAGAAGAAAAATGGCAAACAAGAGCTTAAATTCAACATTAGAACCCTGGAAAATATGGAAGAGAGGTGACATCCCTGTAGCCTTACTCTAACACAGTAATCTGACAGCTTTTCCATTTCTAATATTTTTTTAAATGTGATATTTGCCAGTAAAGGTTAAAAGCAATTTGAATGGATATTAAAAAAATAACAAAACAAGTCAGACAGAGTCTCCCTTCACATTATTTTTATTGCTTGATTTGTGGTTTAAGATATTTTCACAGTATTTTGAGATGAAGGTAGTATTAGCAAGTATGAATTCCATCATTTTGCCTACAAGATTAGGGGGAAGGGATTTTTAATTCATATCCTAGCTTTGGTGCTGGGTGGCTTCAACAAATACACTTGTTCTAATTGTTTTTCCTATTTGTCCACAGCTTGATTATCCTTGGCAGAGTGAACTATCAGTTTATTCTGGGCATTGTCTGAAGAAGGTCTTGGGAAAGATCCATGTGGGTGGATTTTCTGCTTAACCTTGTTAATATATTATGAATCAGGAGTAGTTTTTGGAGAAACAGTTACTTTAACTCTTTATTTTCTTGTGGATGGTTCTGGGGTAGCAGAAGAACTTCTATGAAAACAGTAATGGTAACTGTTTTCTTTCCCATGTTGCTGAGTAATAAGATGTTAAACATGTAGGTAGATCAATCCAATTTCCTCTTGACTAAGTTGATGATCTGATAGTCATATGTATTGAGCTTATCCTTCAGTGTGCCAGACACTGTGCCAAGTGCTTTAAATTTATGATTAATCCTTATAATGACTCCTATGAATAGGTATTAATATTATCTCCATTCACTATTGAGGATACTTTGGAGACTGGATTTAAATCCAATCATTTTAACTACAGAGTCTACACATTTAACAGTTGTTCAATGCTGCCTCTTACAGCACAACTAGGAAAAATAGATGTGAGTTTGGGGAAAGAAACCGGAGAATGATGTGACAGTGAATTATTGCTTCCAATATGAGTTTTCCTTGTTTCTAATCAAAGGAGCTATATATCCCAGCCTCCCTTGTAGCTGTATTAATGCTTTGAGATATGATTAAAGTTAATGACAAGTAAGTTATGTTAGCTTTTCATTGCTGTGACCAAAATACCTGAGGAGAACAACTTAGAGGACCAACTTAGAGGTTCAGTTCTCAGCCAGCTGACGCCTCCATTGCTCTGGGCCCACATATAGGCAGAGCATCATGGTGGAAGGTCATTGCACAAGAAAACTGCTTAGTTTTTGGCAACTAAGCAACAGAGAGAGAATGAGTGAGAAGCCAAGGAAGAAGATATATAATCTCCAATGGCATATCCCTAGTGACCTGCTTCCTCCAGCCATACCCCATCTGCCTATAGTTACTACCCAGTAATCCAAATCATTAATCATTAATCATTAATGTTTGGATTTTATGGATTAATACACTGATTAGGTCATAGCCTTCATAATCTAATCATTTAATCTCCTGAATCAATAGAAGAAGTTTTTGGGGACAACCCATAACCAAACCATAAAATACATGCAACTTTTATTGGCCATCTTATGCAAACTTTCCTAGTTACATTTTTTTTTTTTTTTTTTGGACTGTGAAGATAATACCATAGGTAATCAGAGTGAGAAGTTGAAAGGAGCTTGGGTTTCTGAGTACCTTACAGATCAGAACCACCATGTCAGCCCTGGATCAGTGTAACTTTAGGCTTTTGTGTGAGAGCAAAGTAAACTTTCTCTTTTAAGACCATAGGATTTTGGATTTATTTAACTTGTAGCTAACTATTCATTCCTGCGTGATGGTGTTGATTTTAAGTAGTTCCCACCATTTGTGTACAGTATGCACTCAATAGATGTTTGTTGATTTTTTTTTCTCTCTTACCATTTTAATATTCTGTTTGAGTTTCTTCATAAGAGTAGTGACAATATATAGATCTTATATTCAAAACAATGCTGTGAATGTAAAAACAATTGAGTAATAATAGAGCCAGATTTTTTTCTTTTTCTTTAAAGTAATAAAGAAGATTCAAATATTAGAAAGAACACAACTTACAGATATCATAAAATTCCTGGGCCATATTTAAATACAGCCAAACAACTTTAAATATATTACCATTTACTACCTTTTTCCATTTTTTGTTAAATATTACATCTATAGGGCTGGGTCAATGGCTAGATCAATTAGAAAGAATGCTTAATTCTAAATCAACATTCAGAATTCTGATATATAACATTATACTATAAATTATGGTATAGTGGAAATGTTCATATGTGTACATATATAATCTCTAAATACATGTAAGTCCTATAAAATCTTATTAATCATCAAAAATTTTTTAAATGAAAAAGAAAATATGTTTCACTGAACATAATGAGTCTTATTTTTCTTACATACTAATTACAACAAGATTATTTTTGTTTAATTATAAACATGAAATTTCCTCCCTATTCTGGAACCCAAGTGAAATATAATAGTTTCTTAGACTAGGAACTTGTAAATATATAAGGAGAGGTTAGACAGGTTTCTGATCTTTGTGGCACAAACACAAGCCTGGTTGATGTATTCTAGGTATCAGAAGTAGAGGTTGGAGAAGGATAAGAACATTTCAATCTGAGCAAGTAAACAGATGCAGAAAGTACTTACAGGTGTAGAGAGATTTGAAAAAGATCATATCTAAGGGGAAAGGGGAAAGGGGAAAGGAAGCAAACCAATAGTTCAATTTTGCATATGTTGAATTTCCAATGCCTATGGGATATTCAAGAACAGAAATCAAGTTGTATATATGAGTTTGAAATTTAGAGGAAAGGTTTGTACTTTAGATTTAAAATTTGAATTTGTCAGCTTAGAGATGGCATTTAAAATCATGGGAATGTTTGAGATTTTATAGGAAGAAAATACAGAGTAAGGTAGGAGTAGACTTCTGAAATCAGCCTTGTGAATGGAGTAAGAAATGCACATGTGAGCAACAAAGACAAAAGTCTTTGTTGGGATCTGATTTAGTAATACATGACAATAGTATATATTTTGACGTATTATACATACATGGAGTATAACTTCCCATTATTGTGGTTGTACATGATGTAGAGTTACACTGGTCATGTATTCATATATGAACATAGGAAAAGTTATGATCTATTCATTCTACTTTTTCCCTTTCCCATCCCCCCTCCCTTCTCCCCACTCTCCCATCCAATTTGGTAAACAACCACCTCCTCCCATTGTGAGTCAGCATCCACATATCATAGAGAACATTGGGCCTTTGTTTTTTGGGGATTGATTTAGAGAATGAGTTTAGAATCTGTTGCTAAGTAACTTAATAATAAAAATTACAAAAATTTAATATGGACATAGCTTCTATTTTTATACCCAAAGTAATGATTTTGACATTTGATTTGCTTAAACCCTAGAGAATTTTGAAGAAATTTTAGCAAGAAATTTCTCTTTCCAATCAAATTTTCCTTTTTTTTCAATTCAACCAACCAAGAAACTGTCTTTTAAACCCCCTTCATCCAAATTCTATAATATACCTAGATTTACTATAAAAAGTAACTGAGACCTGTATGACCTGCAACAAGGCTATCATTAGTGTCTATAGCCTAGTGTCTTATACACATTTATTTACTTCACTAACACTTATCAAATACCTACCAGGAATACTAATTAATTTCATTAACATTTATTGAATTCATACTGTATCCCCCTTAACACAATCTATTCATGTGCTTCCTCTGAGGAAGCATGAAATTTTTGTGAGCATTGTGTCTGTGAGTGGCAAACTTTATTACCAAAATAAATATATTGCCCAATATTTTTTGTTACCAGAAAAATATTAACTATTTTAACATGTGGTCTTTTATCTAGGCTGATGGCTATCTGTATTAAGCATTGTCGACGTTAGAGTGCTTTGTGCAGTTTTTTGATTCCTGGAGGATTCAGCTAACAATAACAACTCTCCTTTCTTCTCCCTCTCCCCTGTATGTTCTGTACATATTCAAAGAATAGTTGGCTCTGTTCTAAGAGTTGGCTTTTTCTAATTTCTTCTTCAAAATTTTCCTAACTTTCCATGTTTTTCATTTTAAAGAGACTGTGAGACTTCCAGTAGATTAACTTGGCTCAGAAGATGACTGAACTTCAAAAGTCTGGCTTTAGGAGGATTGCCCAAGTCTAATTATGAAGTCTTGCTATCCAAGAAAGAGGAAAACTTCGTATTTCCATCAAGGACTTGTATATAGCCAGGATATTATAAAGTTTACAATGATTGATCACATTTAATTTGGAGAACATTTGCCAATTTTTACCATCTGAAACCTGTGTATTTCTATCTGTTTTCCTTAAAGGTAGGCATTTTCAGGTCATTGCAGACAAACTAGCTCATAGAGAAATCCTTTTGCTAGAATTTTGAATCTTCAGATTGTATAGCTATCATCTTGGCAAGGAGTTCTCACCAGCCCCTTTGGTTAGGTGAGTGCTATTAACTTCCTTAAGTTAAATGATAAAATTTGTGTGTATTCATTTATTCAGTAAATATTACTGAGTACATATTATGTACCAGGCAGTTTCTTAGGCTCTTGGTATTCATCAGTGAACAAAATGACATTTTCAACCCTCATTTATCAGCCCTACATTTTTGTAGGTGATGATAGGTAGTAAACATAATTCATAATCAAATTTTATTGTGTGCTGATGTATCAGGGGTCCCAGGACCACTTCTGGTCTTGATAACTTGCTAAGAGGACTCATGAGGCTCATCATACAGTTGTTCTCATAGCTAAGAGTTACTATAGTGAGAGATTAGAGTTTAGCAAAGAGAAAGGGCATAGGGGTAATTCTTGGAGAAAACAGGCACATAATCCAGAGTCCTCTCCTAGAGAAACCACACAGACATACTGAATTCTCCTAGTAATGAGTTGTGAAAAATGAAAAATGTGAATAAAATGTTGTCTGCTGATGAAGCTCTTTAGAGACACAATGCCTGTGGTTTTTATTGAGGGTTGCTCATGTAGTATTCTTGACTTGGAACACACCAAATTTTTGACCAACCAAAGGAAAGCAGGTGTTTAGCATAAACCATATTGTTTGCACAAGAATTTTTAGGTTAAGTGAGCCACTCATCAGTTCTGGGAGTGTGTTAACCCTCCTGAAATCCAAATTCCTACATGACAGCAAAAGGCCTGTCTTGTAACCCTGCCTTTCAAAGGTAGCAGTCCGACCTGCTATGCTCTTTCCTGCACAGCTAGATTATGACAAGTGCTTTGGGGGAAAAATGAGAGCAAGGAACAAGGACTAGTAGTGCTGGAAAGGGATGTGGGTTGCAATTTTAAATAAGGCAATCAGAGTAAGCTGCCCTGGGAAGGTGACATTTGAGCAAAGAGTTGGAGGTAAAAAAAAAAAAAAAGAACAGTCCATGCAGAGAACAGCCGATGCAATTACCCTAAGGTGAGAGCTTGCTTGTCATGTTTGAAAAAGAGCAAGGAGGCCAGTGTAGCTGGAATGAAGTGAACACAGAAATAGAGGGGGATGGTTTATGAAAGAGCGTTAAGATTGGGGGACAGGAATGATAGACAAACAGTCTTTGTAGAACATTGTTAGTTCTTTGGTTTATGTATATATGCATGCATCTCAGTGTGGAAAAACCCACTAGTTTTCATCTATTTAGATTCTGTGAGCCCTCAACATTTAATAATTGCAGATCAGGGGTAATTTCCTCATTTTACAGTGATGAAAGTGATGAAAAGTGTATTGCTTAAGGTTACATGGTCTTCATTGAGAGAACAGGAAATAAATGTAGAATGTAAATCTTTTAATCCTTTTCCCCCTGAAGATCAAGAGAATCCTGGCAACTAAAGTTCATGTAATTTACAATAAGTCAATGCCAAACTGCTCCAGGGAGTTTGGGCAGAATATGTTCATTTATTTCTTTCTGTTTAGAATAGAGAGAGACTGGGTGTTTAATCTCTGAGTAAATGGGAGATAAATACTAAAAAATGAAATAGGTACTTTCCCACTAGTCCCACTAGAAGGCCTGATAATTCAATTGAATCTCTTTACATCTAATGCCTACCCCTTTCCCTGGGGAAAAAGTTGTATTTGCCTGGTAGGCCCTCTCTGTTTTGTCCTGACTAAGGGGATTCAACTGCAGTGTTTATAAGGGTGATAGAAATGAGATTAAGCTAACTTTAAGAAAACTTTTTTTTTTTTTTCAAAATTTGTTTATTTATTTATTTATTTTTTTATTTTTTAATTTTTTATTGTTGGCTGTTCAAAACATTACATAGTTCTTGATATATCATATTTCACACTTTGATTCAAGTGGGTTATGAGCTCCCATTTTTACCCCATATACAGATTGCAGAATCACATCAGTTACTTTTTTTAATGGCAGTTCTGTAACAGTTTCACCAAGAAGGCATAGTTGCAAAGTCGTAAAACATGACCAAAGAACAATTAAGTGTATGCAGATTTAGAAAGCAGTAAGTTTGACCTTGAAACCCAAGATGACATAAACTGCTTATAAAGTTAACAGATAACTGCCATCATTTTTTTCTTTCAAAAGAAAATTAGACTGAAAAGAAGATTGACAGTATTTCAAACATTTACTGTTTTTAAGCATACAGAAATGAATGCTGGATGCAAATAGATTTGTGGCATATGTTTGCTAAAGATATGATTTTTATGACAGCTATGGAAGGCAATTTAATAATGTCTTTTTGTTGTTGTTTTGAAAACCAAAACAAAAAGTAAAAAGAATCCTTTAGAATAAATTTTAAAAGGTTAAGTTCAGAGCTATTTAATTATTATGTGGATTTGGAAGTTCTGGCGTTTTAAAAATACTTTTTATTTTCAAGGGGAAAAATTATTAACTACCTCCTTTGATTGTGAGGAGGTAAGACATGGCATGTTATTTCACAGATGAAAAATTCTCTGTATAGCAGCATTTCTATATTACAGTCTTTTGGGTTGTTGTTGAATGCTTTATGCTGTTTTATCTCAACCAATGATTCAATGAATGGCCCTGTCTCAGGCTAGTTGACTTAAAACCAGTATAAGCATAAAGTATCTATTACTTTCAAAAGGATAAGATCAATGTGACACAGAGAAAAGCAACATCTTGAGGACTTTTGTTATATTTTGATTTCTTCCATATATTTGGATATGTCAATGGCCTTGCTTTTGTTGCCAGTGGTGGGGTAAATGTGACTTTTAGAAGCATTCTGTTTTAATAAGATTCTACACAGAAATTTAAATAACTTTTGCTATTAAAATGATATGATTATAAAAATTTAAACTACATAGAAAAATAAGAAGGCAGTTAATCTCTCCAAATTCCATATTCCAGAAATAACCATTCTCAACATTTGAACATCTTTCCAGACATCTCTCAATGTGTCTGTATTGAGCAAAATATAGCTAGATATAATTTTAGGAAAATGGGATCACAGTATACATGGCATTTTAAATACCAAGAATTAACTTTTTACTCAAATTTAACTAGAAAAAGATGGAATTAAATTGAAAGAGCTGTTGATTTCATTTAGACAAATAGTTCATTACCAACAGTGATAAAGCTCATAAAAGATTCCATTATCACTGCTTAAATGGTATAAACCAGTCTGAGAGTTTGGTAAGAGTATTACTTTTAAATTTTTGAATAAAATATCATTCATTAGGAGTCAATTTCAGTTGCTCTCTTTTCCACTGTCGCAGTGGTGATCATGCGAACAAGGCATTTTTAGGAGTGAACCACAGGAATCTAGAGGACAAATTGAGAATGTATTAAAAAGCAGGGAAAACTTTAATGATTTGCCATGAAAGATGAAAAAACAGACAATTTTTCTACTATATCTCCTCCACATCCTTCTAAATTGATTTACTACAGTTTCCTTTTATTTGGTAGCTATAGTTATCAAAACTTTTAATTCTCATTCCATTTCAAAGTAGATTTTGTGTTCATCACTGGCCCTTTATGCTATTATGGCTTTATTATTGAGTTTTTTGTTTTGAGTGTGCTATTACATGGGTGAATTTTGTGGCCCAGAAATTTTCAAGGAAGTACTCTTAATGTTTTTGTTTACTAAGTTGTTAGTATCTTTAGAATTATGTGCCAGTTCAATGAATAGTTAAAGAACAGCTTTGCTGAATATAAAATTTCATAGTTTCCCCCCATTAATAAGACAATTTAAGTATTATTGTGGTCTTTTTCAATGGATAGATTAGTAGAAGTGTTGGAGGTAAATGTATTGGTAAACTGCTGGTCAGTTTGTTGAACAACAGTTTATCAGGTTGAAAAAAATTCAACTGTAATATTTAGGGTAGGGAGAAGATGGGAGTTTAATTTTGGGTGAAGTTTAAATGCCTGTTAGGAAATAAAGTGAAGGTGTTGAAGGGCAAAGGACATATGAGTCTAGGGTTCAATGGAAAGACTGGGCTGGAGATACACAAGATGGCAGTTTACAACATTGAATTTGATGAGAGTTATTGTAGGTGGAGATAAGAGGTTTGAGGCCTGTGCAGTTTTGCAGTCAGGAGTGGAAAATTGAGGAGCAAGGAAAATGGAGAAGTAGCTGCCATTGAGCTGGTAAGAAAACATACTTAAAATCTCAAGTGAAGGAAGTATCAAAAGCTTCTGAGTAAGATGAAGACTGAAACTTGACCATAGGAATAGGTCCACTTAGGAGTTACCATGTGGCCAGAAAAATCACTAAAGAGCCTTATTAGAGAAAAAAAAGTGACAACAAAATATATAATACTATAAATAATTATAGAAAATATTTTTAAAATAATAAGATTATGAGCAACTTATAACAATAAATTTGGATGTTGGCAACTTTATCCATCTGCCATAGAATCTTCCTTTGTCATGTTGTCTCTCGGTAATTTTGTGAACAAACAAAACAAAAATATACTTTATATTTTTATATATGGATAAGCAAGAGAAAGGACTAAGAGCAAAAATACAAAATATTTACTCTTGTTGAGTGTTGGTTGCTTTGGAGGGATGAGCCTTTGGAGCAGTTTGGGGGAGACTATTTGGATTTTCTTTACTAGCTCTGTATTGTTTGATATTGCAATGAGCTTGTATCAAAATTATAGGATAAAGTAAAAATTATGAAATAGATTTTATATAATAAAAATAAAGTGTCAGTGGTGGCAATATATGATCCTTGAGTGATTCCTTCTTTCTTTAGCCCATGGCTTTAATGTTACCAAGTTGTTCTGGGAATCTTTTCTTTGGATTTCAGTCTTATCCTTAGAATCTTTATTGTCTGGTTTTATGTAGCTATACTCAATTGACTGCAGTTGCCCTGGAACTGGAACTTGTTTCCTATTCTAGTACAGAAAATTCCTTCCTAGTTTTTGCTTTCTACTTATAATTACCAAGTATCTATATTGTGCATGAAATTAAACTAAGGGGAACTATACTTAGAAGAACTCAACAGTCTATGATTCTAATTGTGTGTACCTGGTTTTTGGGTTTCTATTATTTGTCCTGCCCATCAAGAGTGATATTTTTTCCAAGTGTTCTGTGGCTTTTTTTTTTTCTTTTTTGCTAACTTCACATACACTCCCTAGGCTCTCCATCTCTACATTAAAGATTCTTAATTGATATTTCTATTCCAGATCTTTCTCTGTTTGGCATTCTTGTTTCCAAATCAACATATTTAATGTGAAACTCATTATCTCCTATATTAATATTTGCTGTATTTGACCCTATTACTCAGACTAAGCCACTTTATCTAAGATTAGTTGTCTAATTTATTCATAAATATGAGAAATTTATTGCCAGTTTGTCTTAACATTCTGTCTTCTGCATGTCCATTGCTACTATTCTAGATTTTCTCTATCTCTCACCTATAATTTTGTAATGGTCTCTAGCCTCAAGTTTTATGCACTCCATTGATCTCTTTTGCCACAAAAATGATTTTTATCTAATGAATCATATAACTTCAGTCTTATTCTTAAAATCATTCCAATAATTCTGTTGCTTTCCCTAGAGGCACAGGACTGATGATCTTGATGTTCCCAGTACACTTCAGTGAGTTCACTTAGACTTTGACCAAAACTCTAAGGTTATTTTAGGGAAGTATAGGCTTCAATAATTCAAAATTGCTATGGTATCAGTAGTTTGGCATTAATTATAATGATTTATTAAAAATCAGAATGAATGGGCTATATATTATGTGTACTTTGGTGAAGTAGCTAAAACTTTATTCTTTACTTTTCCATTCAATACAGTATATTGAAATAAACAAGAGGGTAATATTTTAGAGACAATCTTGAGCACTATGTAATTTATGTTAAAAAGTAAATATTTTGAATTTTGCAAATTCAAGTAGTTTGACTTTGCTAACAAATAACTGTCACATACTTTAAAAACAGCCATCTATTACCATGATTGGTAAAATCTGGGTTTCAGATCAAAGTCTAGACTTCACAACAAATAAGGCCTCTCATGATTTAAGCCAGTCATTTGTTTATCCTCACATCCATCCATCTTTTCATCCATTTGTCAGTAGACACTTGTCTGGTCTCCTTTTCCCTTCAGAATTTCCATCCAAATTGACTATTTATGCTTCTTGTGATATATTAAATTATTTTATAGACTTTATTTTCCTCCCTCTCTTTAGAGTATTGTTCCTCATTTTGTGAATACTCAGCTCATTTGTTACTTCTCTGCTCTGTTTCTGAATGACTCTAATGTAAACCCAGACATCTTTAAGAACTTCTCTTTAATGCAATTTAAAACTTGTGCCTATAAGACTTTTAGACAGTACTTTAAAATATGAGCAAAGTTAAGAGAGGGGTGGGGATGGGAGTGTGGTGTAGTGAAAGTATTAGGTGCAGTTTGTGTGTGTATGACTGAAAGTTGATAGAATTGATGAGTTTGGTCATCCAGTGGTGTAGAAAGAATATTGGGGTTGGGATGCTAAGGGAAATGAGTTGGAAAAATAGGAGGTTTTAAAAAACATAGGCTTCAGCGTTCTATAAAATTTACTCTTCTAGAATACATTGTTCCTTAAGATTATGGGATAGTTTTATGCTTTCCTTGCTTTATTTATTCATGCAAGTTTCTTCTGAGCAGCTTTGTGATGTTCTTTTTTTTCCCTTTATACTTACTCAGATATATGGCTGACAATGTGCTTTTCCAGGCATTTGATTTTTTTTTTTTTTTTTTAATTTTTTTTATTGTGGGTTGTTCAAAACATTACAAATTTCTTGACATATCATATTCCACACTTTGATTCAAGTGGGTTATGAACTCCTCCCCTCACCCCATACACAGATAGCAGAATCACATCAGTTTCACATCCANTTTATTGGAGTATAAGGATTCAAAATAGTTTTTGATTATCGTCTGTATTTCTGAAGTGTCTGTTGTGATATCAGGCATTTTATTTTTAAAAATCAACTTTATTGAGGTATAATTTGCACATAATAAAATACAGTCATTTTCATGGTTGAATGAGTTTTGAGAAATGTAGTCACTCATGTAATCACTATCACAATCACAATATAAAATATTTCTCTTACCCCAGAAAGTTCACTGTGCATCTTTGCCATCAAATTCCCTTCCTACTGCCCAACCACAGGCAAACAGAGATCTACTGTAGCCACTATCAATTGGTTTTGGTATGCATTTTATTTTAATGCTATCTTTCTTGTTCAAAGTTTGTCATCTGTTCTCCCAAAACCCCTCTTTCAATTTTTTTTTAATAGATAAAGCCTGGAAGTGGCTCTCATTTTTCCTTTAGAAAACTTCACTTTCTGTCCTACTTTTCCAAAATTCCTCACTCTGCCTTTGTCATTCTTCCTACAATTAATTCATTTTTCATTATATAAGTCTGCTACAGACCTTGGATCCAAGTGATTGCCCTAGAGGCTTCAGTTTTTTCTAGAGTTAAAAAATTTTTCACCTCCAAATTTCAACAGTATCACCTCTTTTGAGGTGCATTTAAAGGTATAAAAGAAATAAATTACAATTTGGTAAACTCTTTTATATTATTTGCTTTCTCTATGACACCCATGTGATATATATCAAACTCAGGAAAAATAAAAGAACAGATGGCAGTTAAGGTTATTTCCCAAAATTTTCTTTATTACAAAACACTCTAATTTATACTAATTAGGAGTAAGAATGAAGTAGAATGAAGTAATATTTTTAAAAATAATTTTCAGAAATGTGAGTACATTTGGGTAATTATCAGAATGAGTCTGTATTGATACTTTCCTCTTACAAATTTAAAATATCAGAAAACTTTGGTTTTACAGAGATTTTTTGAAGGACATCACAGCTGTTTTAGTGCCATTTACTTTTCTTGCTTTATTTATGGAAGTAGGAGGGCATTATTTAGGGGTAGTAATTTAATGCTATTTCGGTTGGCATTTAGTTGGGTTTAGATCTTGAAAGATACATAGAGCTAGATATTTAATTAGAGGTTTTATAATGGCAAAATATCCTATTTGAGCTTTGCAGTGTGCTTTCCTACTTAAATCTTCCAAGTTGTGAAACTCTAAGATTTTCCTCTCCTTATTTCCATTTGTTTGTTTAACCTTGCTATCATTCTCTAAGCAACACAAGAAATCATACTCTTGTTTATTTACTAATTTTGTGTAAAGTATAGCTTCATCCTGCCTGTGGCACCTCACATAAATTCTTCTGGAGTTTATTTGGGTAAATAGAAATATCAATTTAGTTTCCTCTTTAATATCTACTTTTGGTGGCAATTTTTTTTTCAAAAGAAACATAAATTTGCAGGCTGCTAATAGTTCTTAGTACAGAACAGTGCTGGACTGACATTTTCAGAATACTCTCAGGTAATGTTGCTACCTTTGGCCAGCAATGGTGTGCTTAATAGGTTAGCATGAACACACACACACACACACACTTGTTTCTTATTCTTTTTGAAATCTCTGAAGAAGTCAAGAATTGATGAGCTGGGTTGTGGCTCAGTGGTAGAGCACTTGTCTAGCATATGAGGCACTGGGTTCAATTCTCAGTACCACATAAAAATAAATGAATAAAATAAGTGTTCATCACATCTAAAATCATTTTTAAAGAAAGAATTGATATACAACTACTCATTATTGTCACTGTTGTATTGATTAGTATTAAGTTGACCATGTTTGCTGCTGCTTTAATTCCAGTTTCTGTTCTGCAACAAATCAGTCAAAATAATGTAGTGATTGTCTCTTTGAATGTATCAGCTGCATATAAACACATGTGCACATACCAACACACACTCCTGTATACACACACCTGTTCCTATATTTTTTGCTCATTACTCTCTTTGTGCCTGCTTTATTGTCTCTCAGGCTTCTCATCCATATCTATTTCTCCTTTTCCCTCCTTAATTATTTTTTTCTTACTCATACTCTCACCTCCCATATATTTTCTTACACAGTAGAAATGCAGAAGAGGTTTATGAACTCTTCAGACTTGTCACCAATATTTAGTCAGCAGATGCTGTAATATTACATAGGAACAGCATTTCATTGAATGGCGAGTAAATACTGTAAACTTTCTGCTCAGTATATTTATGTATAAAATATATAAAAATGCTCAAGAAAAAGTTGATATTGTTTGTTTTTTTCAAATTAAATCACAACAAAGGAAGTGAGTGGTTTTGTGGCTTTTGTGACAGCCACAAGAAATGGAGTGCATTAATTACGTCACATAAAAAAACAATAAGAAGCAAAGGTTGAAATGTTGAACTTTTAGAGGTGAGTCATAATTGTAATGGTGCTATTTATCTTCAAATTTCTTCATGAAATGAAATAACATTCTTTTTGTAGTCACAATTATATCAGCACATTTCTAAGATGTTAGAATTAAGCTAAAGAGGTTAGAAGGAATCAATTCAGTCCAAGAGTCGAAGTCAGCTTTTTTTACGAATTGAAGTTTCCTAATGTAATAGGAAAAAAAGTTTTGAAGTAGAAATTTGTTCTGGTTCCTGTTTTGCCACTGCCTCTAAATAGCTGTGTTGTCTTTGGCAAGTCACTCAACCCCAAGTGACTTACTTCCTATTTCCCAATCTCTTTACTCTCAAATGAGAGGTTAGACTAATTGGGTCTCTAAATTAATTTTAATACTTAATTTGATTTAATACTAATATTCTTTCTTTCCTCTGAACATTATTCTTAGTCCTCTTAACTGGCCTGTTTAATTAATGGAGTCTTTCAATACCTATAATAGATATGCATTTTAACTTTTATGATAGAAAAAAAATGTCTCAAAGATCTGATTATATAACAGCCTCTTGTGTTATAAGAGTGATCCAAGAAGTTTATAGGTCAAACAAAGGGAAGGAATGACAATAAAATTCCAGAGTGTGTTACTATGGCAATTTCTGGTCATGGACAACATGAATAATGGAAGTTTCATGAGAACACATGTAAGGCAGGGCAGCAGATTCTCCTAGGATCTTTTAGGAATAGAGAACAGGTAGTATTTCTTTCTCAATGACACAGGTTTTGTGGATCTTCATCTATTTCCCTATCATATGTGACTGTTTATTTTTGTGTGTTGCTTTAATTCCATTAATCAGTTTTGTTCATATTTTTTTCTTTATAGTTACAGAGTGATAAAATCAGATTTGCCTAGCCAATTACTATTTCCATTTATTGTACAAAGAACTTTATGTATTGGGTCACCTTGGGATGCTTAGAGAATGGTCTGAGGTTTGAGAAAGAGGTGGTAGGCAGAACAGGACCCAATATCTAATATGACATATTTAGAATATTAACTGTTGAAGATTTTCATGAATGTTATTAAAAATAAGAACAATACTCTTCTTCATGAAATTAGAATATGACTAAATGGTCTTTCATACTAGTGTTGTGGCTTATATGGATGGGATACCAAGTTGCTGCAGTCATAAAAACAATTAACTAATAGAATGTTATATAAGAATTTTATATAATAGAATCTCTGTATAAGGCAGAGATTCAAAACTGGGAAAGATTTTCATGCCATCTCTTGTAACTCACTATGTGAAGATATGCTATGATTTCTGATCAGTTAGTATTTATTAGTTTGTGTACACCATTAGTACAATTTAATCATTGAATAGATACTACTTTCTGCTAGTTGATAAGTTCAGACCTTTGCTTTTATATGAGAAAGATACTGAAGAGAGAACTGAAAAGTTTGCAAGACTTGATAGAAGCCATTCAAGTGTTTTGCACTTATTAGTATTTAAATTAACACAATAACAATAAAAGGTGTATTTTTCTATATTTTCCTGTTTAGGAAAGAAAGTCAACAAATACTAAACAACTTTTCCAAGAGTGAGCAGCTATGAAAACATTAAGCCAGATTTTGAATTTAGGTAGTTTGTCTCCAGAACCTTCAGTCACTCACAATGCATACTTTCTTATAAGTTTTCTATTTTTGTATCTTCTGTCTTGATTATTTGTCAGGTTTTTATTCTGCACACACAATGTTTTCTTTACCTTCTCTTGTAATTTATGTTAAGGTGGAAACTGATATTTCTTCTAGAATACCTAAGAAAGTCAGTACTTTCCTAAGAAAGTTAAATATAAGAATGGTTTTATTTTTGCCTTGGGTAGACTAGAACCTAGAGGCCAAGTAAACCCTTAATTCTTCTGTGTTGTTTGGGATTCCAACAGCAGAGGGCTTCAGAGAGGTTCTAAGCCAAAGCTATCAAGGCAATGATCCTATACATTGTGTACAGAGAATCCCTTTCAACATACAATTAAGATCCTTTGATGTCTTCTTAAGCCAAGTTTCTCCATTAAAGATGTCTGTCAGGAAGTACCTGTGATTTTTCATTGTATTTGTGAAGAGTTTTCTTCAACCACTTATCTCAGAACTTTCATGACTATTAGAATATTTGTTCAAGCCTTTGGATATTTATTCTGACATATTACTTAAATTATATTTTGAACCAGGAGTGCCTCTTACTCTATATACCTCAGTCTCTGGTGTGAGTAGAATACCGTCATCTTTTTCCCCAACTTATTCTTTATTACTTCTTTCATATCAGTATATATATAAGTTCCAGTGCCAGTCATATATCAATATATATATATATATATATATATATATATATATATATATATATATATATATTCCAGTGCCACTTTTTCTATCCCTGATTGTACAACTTTTTAAAAGAGAAAGTTGTACTGGCTTTCTCTACTTCTGCATCCCCTATTTTTTCCTCATACCACTAATCTGATGTCTATTTGCACCTTGACTCTGAAACTTCTCTGGCAAATTTCACCCAAAACCTAATAATTGTCAAATTCACTATTTTCTCTTCAGATCTCATTTGTTCAATCTGAACTGTCGACCAATCTCTCTTCAAACTCTTGTTTTGGGTGTGAACTAGCATGATATAGTTTTTCTTGAATTTTTGGTTCTGTTTTGGTCACCTTTGTTCATTTCTCTTTTTGAGCTCAGCCATGTTTTAGTGTCTCTGCATATATGTTCTGACTACTCAACCAGACAGTCACTGAGTCCTGCTGAATCTAATTATTCAATATTTCTCAAATTAATCTCCTTTATCTCTGCTTCAATATCCAGAAGTTCAGTTCAGGTTCATCCTTTTAAAAATATTATTATTTTTTACATTTTTAAAATTAGAGCTTAATGGTTATATGTAGTAGTTAGGTTCATCCCAACAAACTCATACATGCATGGAAACTGATTTGTGTTCATGATCCCTCCCTTTTTCCTCCCACTCCATTTCTCTTTCCTCTACTCTACTAGACTTCCTTTTACTTGTCTATTAATTTGTATATCATTAGTTCCTTTTGTAATATTATCCTTCTCTTTTCCTTTATTTTACTCTAGCTTCCACATACTAGAAAAAAACATTTGACTTTTGAGTGTCTGAATTTGGCTAATTTCACTTAGCATGATGTTTATTCTCCATTCCATTTATTTACCAGCAAATGCCACAATTTCATTCTTTTTAATGGCTGAGCAAAACTCCATTGTAATTATACACCTCAGTTTCTTAATCCTTCCATTTATTGATGGGCATCTGGGTTGATTCTATAATTTAGCTATTGTGATTCACAATAAAATTATAATGGTAGCCTAATTGGTCTCCCCTCTTCTAATTCTTTACCCTCCAATCTATTTTTTTTACAGCTAACAAAGTGATATTTTAAAGGAAAATTGTCTTTGATTGTACAATTTAAAATTCTCTAATGACTTCTTACATCTTTGAGTACCGGTTATTACGTTAGGGTACAAGACCATTATTTATTTGCTTGCTGTATGCATATCCAGACCTTTTTTTCTCCACTTTTTGCCACTTGCTTTTAGACTTTCACTTCACTTCTAATGACTTTATACCAATGTATATACTTTTTTTGGTATCTCCTCCTCTTCTATTATTACTACTCCATTTGCTTGGATAACTCTATTCTTTAGGACCTAGTTCTAAAGTTCCTCCAGGAAGCTTTCTCTGGTCACAGCTTCTGGATAACATGTTCTAGAGTTATTACTTGGAATTTACTTTTGTGAAGTACTATATACTGTAGTTATTTATATATTATTCCCCATTGAAGGCAGAGGACATTTTTTCTTTGAATCATTGGCAACTAGCATAACGTTAGGCATATAGCAGTTACCAAGTAAGGATTGGGAGATTGGTTTGCTGATCCTTCTAAAACCTCAAAAGATATATCTTTTGCTACATGGCAGAGCATTAACAAAAATAATTGTAAATGTATTCCTTTCACTTTAGAAAAAGCCAAGAGGTAGAATTGCAAGAAATGTTTGATAGAAACATTCATAATAATCAGATATTATTCAATGCTGTCTTGTTCTTGTTTTCTTTCAAAACTCAGTTTGAAATGTTTATCTGCTAACTGTTCAGGATTCTTTCCTATTTAATTTTTGTGTCATAAATGATGAAACAGTGATGTGAATATGTGTGGTAAAGTGGTCTATCATTATAAAAAAGGTTTCTTAATCTTTTGATTGTACTTGCCCTACCTAGGGAAGTGCTGGTGAAAGGATGGCTGAGACTTCAAATTGAGTTAAATTCTGAATAGATGGATATAAATATGATGCAATGGAAGTAGATCCAGATAAGGGCACAGTGAATTAGTGCAATCAGGAAGACCTTGGTGGTAACAAAGACACTTAATTTAGCCTAATTCCACATCATGCATGTTTATATCTTAAGTGTCAAGGCAATGTCAATGATAAGAGGTTAGTATACAGTTGAAAAGTAGGAAGAGGCTAGAGCAGTTTATTTGTCTAACTAAAAGCAAGAGTAAATCCGAAATGGCACACAAAATTAAATACAAGCCAGGAAATCTAGTTTATAATGGAGGAAGGAATTGAGTAACCCAGTAGGTTGTAGCTTATGGGTGAATGGGGCTTAGATTATGGCATTTAGAAGAGGGAGCAGAAATCCCAGGAAAATTCAGTGTCAAATCTTTAGGTCAGTGGATGCAGCATGGAAACAGGATAAGGTCTTCAATCTATTTAGGAGAAGGGAGGTGATTACAGCCTGAACAGTAGTAAAAACATATCCACAATATATCAGACACTGTGTTAAGCCTTAGGGTATAGGCAAAAATTTTTTTGCTAATGAAAACAACAAAAAAAAACTGTCTTATTTGAATCTAGTTATTAAATAGTTAATGATCATTTCTAAGAAACTATTATGACCATGCAAATTAGAAAATATTTTAAATCTATCTTCCTCAAATGCTTTGGAGTTTTGTTAAATTTGGGCATGTTCACAAAATATATTTGGCATGCACACAGATCTATATTTGCTCTTCCACATACAAACTCTCATTCAACCTGTTTCCACCTTGGAAGGCTGTCCTGAATGCATCAAATCATTAAGTTTCCCTCCCTTCTGGATTCAGGTTGAGTGTGGCCATTTGGGAGTTCAGTTTGATAACTGAAAGAAGGAAGGAAATGAGGTTGCATTATTTATTATCTTACATCATTGTTACAGGGTTTTTTAGAGTAAGCCGGGTCACTTGATCACAGGACACTGATTCTTTCAAGATGGTTGGTTCTCTCTATATGAATTTCTCTGGGTTTCATATCCTAATCTATTCTCTTGCCCCTTTGGACCTAGGGGTGATAATAGCTCCATTGTTATTTGTGCCTCCATCAATGGTTCTCAGACTTTCTACACATTAAAATTACCAGGAGTTGTTGTTTTAAAGGATTTTTGGGCCTCACTCAGCATTTCTGATTTTGTGGCAAGACCCCTAATTTACATTTCTAATAAGTGGGTCCAAAGACCACACTTGGAAGGCCTTATAGTTTCCTTGTACCTTACCTTTAGCTTTATTCAGTTGTCCTTTTATTAATTTGTTTTTCTGTTCTCTAATTTGGTTTTATACTGTCTGCTTCTACTGGGGCACTGTACTTTTTTCCACTGTATCAAAAGTGGTCCTAGTAAACAGAACGAAAAATGATATTCTGGAATTAGTTTTGTCATATGTTTAAAGAGTATAGTGGAGAAAAAAATGGGATGTAGGTGATTCATGACATGTAGGGGCATTGCAATTATTCAGATTATCACTGATATTAATATGGAATGAAGTATGGATGGATGATAGACTATTGGAGATCAAGCAGCTGTGATATTAGTTATATGTCAATGGTAACCCATTTATTTGTATTTATTTTATATTTACACCTAATTGACAAATAATTGTATATATTTATCACATATAAAATGATGTTTTAAAATATGTTTACATTATAGAATGGTATAATCAAGCTAATTAACATACACCTTACCTTATTTACTAAATTTTTGTGGTGAGAACACTTAAAATCTCTGCTGGAGATTTTCAATGAATTTTCAATTCAATTGTTGTTAATGACCATTACTATGTTGTGCAATAGATCTTCTGAACTTATTCCTCTTATCTAACTGAAATTTTTTTGAGGTGATGATGAGGATTAAATCCAGGACCTGGTGCATGCTAAGCACATACTCTACTACAGAGCTACCTACCTCTAGTCTTTTTTAAAATTTGTTTTTTGGGGACTTCTTGCATTTTGAAAATTTTGCATAATTTGACCAATACCTCTCCAACTCCTACTTCTCTAGGTCACATTAACCACTGTTCTCTTACTTCTAAGAGTTCAACCTTTTGAGATTTTGCAAAAACATGAGATCATGAAATATCTGTCTTTCTGTGCCTGGTTTGTTTTACTTAATGTCTTCTGGGTTTATCCATGTTGTCTTCCTTCCTTCTTTCACTCCTTTCTCCCTCCCTCCCTCTCTCTTTCTCTCTCTCTACAGTATGGGGGATTGAACCCATGGACACTCTACCACTGAGCTACAGCTCCAACCCTTTTATATTTTGGGACAGGGTCTTGCTAAAATACCTAGGCTAGCCTTGCACTTATGATCCTCCTGCCTAAGCCTCTCTAGTTGCTGAGATTATAGATATGCACTACTGTGCCTGGCCAGGATTTCCTCTTTTGAAAGGTTGAATAGTATTCCATTGTGTGCATATGCCACATTCTTTTGATCCATTCATCTTTTGATTGTCACTTAGGTTGATTTCATATGTTGGCTAATGTGAATAATGCTGCAGTGAACATGGGAATGTAGCTATCTCCTCAATATACTATTTTTATATCCTTTTGATATAAGACGAGTAATGAGATTGCTGGGTCACATGGTAGTTCTATTTTCAATTTTTGTTTAATTTTTGATTTTTTAAGGAACCACAGTACTATTTTCCACAATGGCCCAGCAATAGTGCATAAGTGTCCCCTTTTCTTTAAGTCTTCTCCAACACTTATTATCTTTAGTCTTTTGGATAATACCCATTTAATAGGTGTGAGATGATATATCCTTATGGTTTTTGATAATCTTATGATTGTGGAGTTTCCTGGCTCTTTCTTATGACCCTAAGGAAATTCAATAAGAAAGGAAGTAATTTTAAAATTACAGTCATTCAATTAAATACATGTGCGGAGAGGCAAAAAGATATCCACTGCAGACTTGAAGAATATTTCCATTTCTTCTGGTTTCAGGGCAGATATGACTGAGGATGCTCTAGCCCTAAACTTAACTCTTCCTGGTTCACTAAAGGATCTAGCCCTTTGATGCATAAAAGTATCTTACTTTTGTTATAAAACATACCACAACATTAAATTCATATCTGATGGATGCAAAATAAAATTTATTTAAAAAATAAGTAAAACATCATTGTATATAAGGAAAAATATTTTGTCTCACAAGCAGATGCTGACTAATCTTGACCCACCTTTGCCATCTCTTATTGATGCAATGTAGCCAAGAAAGGGAAGTACAAGGCCTGCCTTAAGAAGAATAGCTCATATACTGAAAGAGTTCAACGTCACCAATCTGTATTGGCATATATGGTGGGTGAATGCTAAGGTTTGTCATTGACACTGATATAATCACCTGGGATTTGGGATTTAATATGATGGCTTGAGCTTGTGGGAGAGGCATTAGTAATCTATGAATATATTAACTGAACCTTGAACTTAATGATGACTTGTAGTTAATGAAGTAGAAATGTTTTAGATTACCTGACCTACCATGGAGAAAAGAATTCAAGGGCTCAGGGAAATGAAAATGCTCTAATGGATAATCCAACTCTTAATCCTACTCTATAGAAGGCCAGGGGATGCTTTCTTTGTCATTGAGATGTGTATTGGTGAAGGAGTATTTCTGTGGTTTTGTCCTCTCTAGGAAGGTGATGACTATGAATTATGTTATAGTGGTATTGGGTTCCCTGATCCAATAGAATTAAATTAGGCTTTTAGAGAGAGAGACAGATGTCAACTAATGGCCCTTAATCATTACAAACAAAGAGTTCAAAATTCCAAAATGCTACAGAGTTGGGATTTTGACTTACAAGGATCTATGGAAATGGTTTTCTTTTTCTGGCAGGGGGAACATGGAGGAGAATATTTTTCAAATCTTATTGTGTATCAGAATCATATGGAGAGCTTATTAAAACCGAGGTTGCTGGGCTCCATCTCTCATATTTTTTAAAATTTCTTTTTCTTTTTATTTTTTAGTTGTCAATGGATCTTTATTTTATTTATTTTTATGTGATGCTGAGAACTGAACTTAGTGCCTCACACATGCTAGGCAAGTGCTCTACCACTGAGCCACGACCCCAGCATCCTCAGATTTTTTTAAGTCAATAGGTCTGAGATGGGGTCTAAAATTTTTATATCTAGCAAGTTACTAGGTAGTTGCCTAGGAGTATAGCTGAGTGGACAGAACTTACCTAGCATGTGTGAGGCCCTGGGTTCAATCCTCAGTACCAGGGGTGGATGGGGGGAATACACACACACACACACACACACACACACAAGTTACTACATAGTGGTGATGTTGCTGGTTTGGGGACCACACTTTGTGAACCATTGATCTATGACAGTAGCTAATCCATTATGCAATTCTAAGAATGAAACACTTTTGCAGCCTTCCAAGGTCCTGTCTGATAAGTATAGGCAGAGAAATCCTGCCTATGGCAGTTCTTGTAGGTAGAAATGCATTACCTTGGTATATATGGATATATGCCAATTCATATCCCAGGTCCTTTCAGTTGAGGAGAGGCCAGGTCCCTTTGTAAAGGGCCTTGTGATGTAGCCATAGGTGAATATTTTACATTTTTCTCTAAGTCATATCTAAACATATTCCCATGATACATTAATAGAGGAAGAAAAAATTGGTCCTGATTTACAGATGGATCTTTATGGTATACTGAGACCAGATCTAATTGGATAGGTGCTATACTACATAAAACTCCATGCAGGAATGATCCTGAGAGCCAGTGTGAAAGAAATTTTTCATAATACAAAAAGCCCTGCAGTGTTTTACCAGGGTGTTTGCACACTGGAGAAAGAAATACTCAGACCTTCTGCATTATTGGATTCTGAATATATACTTACACTGATACCCAGAGACCTTAAATACTACCATGGTATACAAGTCATAGAAGAAATTTTTATGGTGGTCACTTTGAAATCTAACACCATGATATGATTTAGTTATAGAATATCCCCTGAAGGCTTTTGTGTTGAAAGCTTGGTCCCCAATGCAGCAGTGTTTGGAGGTAGAGCTTTTGGGAAGTGATTGGATCATGAGGATATTAACTGCATTACTGTATTAATCTATTGATGAATTTATAATCTAGTAAACTAATGGGAGGTAGTGGAAACTGTAGAGGTGGAGTCTAGTTGAAGGAGTGGGTCCTTGGGGACTATATCTTGTAGCTGGCTTCTTCCTGTCTTTATCTATGCTTTCTGGCTGCCACAAAGTGAGCAGATTTCCTCTATCATACCCTCTCACCATGATGATATGCCTGACCTAAGGCTCAAAGCAATGGAATTGACTGACCATGGACTGAAACCTCTGACACCATGAGCCAAAATAAACATGTCCTCCTATAACTTGTTTATGTCAGGTATTTTGGTCACAGTGATGAAAAGGCAACTAACATAGCAATTCCTATTCTTGAATATATAACGGATTCTGATGTAATAAGTAAATGGATATTGATTTTCCTTATCCATAAAATGAAGACCATTATGATAAACAATGACAGAAGAAGGTGGACAGGAGCCTCTACGTTGGCATCTTCCACCCAGCTAAGTAGATGGAAAGTAATCCCAGATTCCCGAAGGAAAATCAGATATTATCATCACCATAGAAAACTCAAAATATGTAGGGGTGATTATTCTTACTTCATTGATGTTTCACTTGACTATTTGGTTACTACAAAAGTCATATGGGTCTTGAAATATGAGAGTATATTTTTTTCAAACTTAATAGGTAGTGCTACTAATTGTCCATATAGTTCCCGTTATGCTATCTTTATGGGAGCAAACTAGCACAACTTCCTTAAAGATGTTTTATTTTCCATTTTCATTGGTAAGGAAAAATTAGAAGAAGTCAAAATTTACATGGCAGTATGATCAGTATATATTTAAAGTTTATCATAAATGATACTCAGTTGGTAACTGTCACAATATAATCCTGAGGGACTTTGATTTTTTCCCAATAGAATACTAAATGTTTCTATTATATTGATAGTGTTATGGAAATTTAACCAAACGTACAGAAAGCTCTAGTCACCTTCTAAAGATACATGCATGTCGGAGTATGAGAGATACATCCTACAAAAATCCAAAGGTCTGCCACGTTAGTGAAGTTTTTAGGATCACAGTGAAACTAAGTCAGGTTATTTATTATAAAGTGAGAAGCAAATTCTTATACCTGTACCTTGAACCCTGCTAACCATCAAGAGTGAGACATAGTACTTTGGGGCTTCTTTGGTTTTGAATGTAACATGTATCACCTTTGGGTGGACAACTGCTGCCCATTTATTGAGTAAACTGTAAGTCTGCCAGTTTGAGTGAAGCCAGAAGAAAGAAATAACTCTGTAGTACTCCTGTCTGCAACACAAACTTTTCTGCCTCATGAATTTTATGACCAAAAGACTCACTGTATTGGAAATGTATGTAATAGACACAGATACCATTTGGTGTTTCTGGAAAATGGCAAAGGAGAATCATGGCACAAATCCCTCCTTTGCCAACAACTATGATCCATCTGAAAAGCAATTTTTCTGGCTTACTTTTTATATTAGTTAGCTTTTCATTACTGTGACTAAAATTCTTCACAAGAACAACTTAGAGGAGGAAAATTATATTTTGGCTCAAGGTTTCAAAGGTTTAGGCCAAGATTAGCTGACTCCATTGCTCTGAATCTGAGATAAGGTATAAAATCATGGTAGAAGGACAGCTACTCAGCTCAGGGAAGGTAGGGAGGAGAGAGAGAAAGAGAGAGGAGCCAGGGATAAACTATAAACCCCACAGCACACTCCTCTGACCTACTTCCTCTAGTCACACCTACATATCTGCCTACAGTTATTTGTACAATATTTTTTTCAAATGGTTAATCCAACAAATGAATCAATCTACTGATGATGATGTTCCAGCTCTCATAATCTAATCATTTTAACTCTTAACATTCCTGCATTATCTCATACATGAGCTTCTCAAGGACATCTCATATCCAAACCATAATGATTCTGCACAAAAATGTAGGCTGAACACCTACATGACCACAGGATATAGGTGAGAGTGTAACCCGAATTGCTCATCATGAACTAGGTGTTCTTGAATCTAGAGAACCATAAAATTCTGTTTCCCAGTAGCATTCTGTTATAAATCAGATCTGGTCTATGAATAGCAGTACTCAGTAGGCCTAGGAGACAAAGTAGACTGCATTAGTGGATCATTTACATGTCCATGGTACTTGGTTCTACTACTTCTATATTCCTTCTTCAATCCATATCTATTGTTTCATGAAGAATTTCCTATTATGATATGTTAACAGAGAAGGAAGATGCATGGTCTTGATTTATGGATGGATTTTCATAGTATACTGAAACCATATTTAAGGGATAGATGAATCCCAGGTATGGATGACCATGAAAGATAGCGGGAAAGGAAATTTCTCCAGTGGACTGAACTCTGAGCCTTACATTCAGCTTTTATTTTATATAGAAGTAGCAATGTTTTATGGTATCCATATATGTTAAAAAATGGGAAGTGCCTAATAAATTGATTGGCTAGTCAGGGATTCAGAAAGAAAAAAACAGTGAAATTTAGTGACAAGGAGGAATGGAGTATAAGAATATTCCTGTTTCAAATTAAAGACTACCAAAGATATCCACAGTGGATAAGACATTTAATTTCTAGGTAGGTGAATGAACCATTCTGTGAATGTCAGCTACTTTTTCCAGCTATTCTACTGAAAGTCAAAGTTAGATGTGATTGTGCTGGCTGAATAGAGATTATGCAAGGTGCAGTAACATGGGTTTTCCCTTCCAAAGCTAGTTTGGCTTCCACACTTGCTAAGTATCCAACTTTCCAAAATCAGGGACCAACACTGAACTCCTGATATGGCATTATCTTTATAGGACCATCCAACCACCTAGTGGCATGAGGCAGTAGTTTGTCCCAACAAAGAAAGACACAAAGCCCAAATAATGTTTTCTTATGGTCTCTTCTATCTGCCAGTGTTAGAATTGTAGAATGGTTTATCCATCTGTTGTATACTCATAACATCACTTTCAATTAATAGTTTCTTAAGGCAATATAGTAGTCTGAAGTGCATGGAATTTCTTGGGTTTGCCATGTGTAAATCACTTAGAATAGCTGTCTTGGTGGGACGGTGGCATGGCCAGACAAATGCTTAGCCATAGAGTTAGTTCGAAGATATTACCCTGTAAGACTGTGAGGCTGCATTGTGGTGTTTGTGTTAAAGCAGCATTCAATAATGTTTTAGAGAGACAGGGAAAAAAATTAATGTTACAAATTTTAACTATTTTCCTCTTCTATATATCTGTTAATATAATTTTTGGAATAACAATAATATTACAGGGGTATTGCTTTATCCATACTTTACCTTTGTCAGAATTTTTTTTTCTGTTTACATTGATTTTATTTTTTAAAATTTAATTAATTTATTCTAATTAGGAATATATGACAGCAGAATGCATTTTGGTTCATTGTACTTATCCAATTGCTGTGCAACTTTATTTCTCTGGTCGTATATGATATAGCATTGCCCCATAGGATAATGATGCCCATCTCATTCCAATATCTTTCCTGCCCCCATGCCACCTCTTTTCTCCTACCTACCCTTTTCCCAATCAAAGTTTCTTCATTCCCTGCCTCCCATTATGAATAAGCATCCATTTATCAAAGAGAACATTTGGGCTTTGGTTTTTGGGATTGGCTTACTTGGGATTGGCTTACTACTCTTAGTATGATATTCTCTAATTCTATCCATTTACCTGCAAATGCCATGATTTTATTCTCTTTTAATGCTGAGTAATAGTCCATTGTGTATATATACCACAGTTTCTTTATCCATTCATCAATTGAAGGGCATTTAGGTTGCTTCCACAGTTTAGCTATTGTGAAGTGAGCTGTTATAAACATTAATGTGGCTGTATTACTGTGGCTGTGTCCCTGTAGTATGTTGGGTATAGACTGAGGAGAGGGATAGCTGGGTCAAAAGGGGTTCCATTACCAATTTTCCAAGAAATCTTCATACTGCTTTCCAGATTGGCTGCACCAATTTGCAGTCCCACCAGCAGTGTATGAGTGTGCCTTTTCCCCCACATCCTCGCCAACATTTTTTTTTAAAGAGAGAGAGAGAGAGAGAGAGAGAGAGAGAGATTTTAAAAAATATTTATTATTTTTTTAGTTTTTGGCGGACACAACATCTTTGTTTGTATGTGGTGCTGAGGATTGAACCCGGGCCGCACACATGCCAGGCGAGTGCTCTACTGCTTGAGCTGCATCCCCAGCCCCTCGCCAACACTTATTGTTGTTTGTCTTCATAATAGCTACCATTCTGACTGGAGTAAGATGAAATCTTAGGAGTGGTTTTGATTTGCATTTTTCTAATTTCTAGTGATGATGAACATTTTTTCATGTGTTTGTTGATTGATTGTATATCATCTTCTGAGAAGTGTCTGTTCAGGTTCTTGGCCCATTTATTGATTGGGTTATTTGGTTTTTTTTTGGTGTCTAGCTTTTTGAGTTCTTTATATACCCTAGTGATTAGTGCTCTATCTGATGTGTGAGGGGTAAATATTTGCTCCCAAGATGTGGGTTCTCTATTCACCTCACAGATTCTTTCTTTTGCTGAGAAGAAACTTTTTAGTTTGAGTCCATCCCATTTATTGGTTCTTGATTTTGATTCTTGTGCCACAGGAGTCTTATTAAGGAAATTGGGGCCTAATCCCACATGATAGAGATTAAGACCTACTTTTTCTCCTATTAGACACAGGGTCTCTGATTGTATTCCTAAGTCCTTGATCCATTTTGAGTTGAGTTTTGTGCATGATTAGAGATAGGGTTTTAATTTCATTTTGTTGCGTATGGATTTCCAGTTTTCCTAGCACCATTTGTTAAGGAGGCTATCTTTTCTCCAATGCATGTTCTTGGCACCTTTGTCTAATATAAGATAATTGTAGTTTTGTGGGTTAGTCTCTGTGTCCTCTATTCTGTACCATTGGTCTACCAGTCTGTTTTGCTGCCAATACCATGCTGTTTTTGTTACTATTGCTCTGTAGTATAGTTTAAGGTCTGGTGTAGTGATGTCACCTGCTTCACTCTTCCTGCTAAGGATTGCTTTAGTTATTCTGAGTCTCTTATTTTTCCAGATGAATTTTCTGATTGCTTTTTGTATTTCTATGAGTAATGTCATTGGAATTTTGATCAGAATTGCATTAAATCTGTATAGTGCTTTTTGGGTCTTCCAGTTATAGAATCATATCAGCAAATAATGCCAATTTGAGTTCTTCTTTTCCTATATGTATCCCTTTAATTTTTTTCATCTGTCTAGTTGCTCTGGCCCATTTATTAATTCTTGATTTTATTTCTTGTGTTTTAGGAGTCTTGTTAAGGAAATTGGGGCCTAATCTGTCATGATGAAGATTTGGGCGTACCATTTCCTGTATTACCAGCAGGGTCTCTGGTCTAATTCCTAGGTCCTTGATCCACTTTGGTTGAGTTTTGTGCATGGTGAGAGATAGGGATTTAGTTTTATTTTGCTGTACATGGATTTTCAGTTCTCTCAGCACCATTTGTTTAAGAGGCTATCTTTTCTCCAAGTATGATTTTGATTCTTTGTCTAGTATGAGATAACTGTATTTATGTGGGTTTTTGTCTTTGTGTCTTCTATTCTGTACCACTGGTCTAATGTGTCTATTTTGGTGCCAATACCATGTTGTTTTTGTTACTATAGCTTTGGTAGTATAGGTTAGGTGTGATATTGTGATGCCTCCTGCTTCACTCTTCTTGCTAAGAATTGTTTTGACTATTCTGGGTCTCTTATTTTTCCAAATAAATTTCATGATTGCCTTTTCTATTTATATAAGGAATGAAGTTGGGATTTTAATTGGAATCACATTGAATCTGTACAGTGCTTTGGGTAGTATGGCCATTTTGACAATTTTAATTTTGCCTAGACAAGAGCATGGAGATCTTTCCATTTTCTAAAGTCTTCTTCAATTTATTTATTTCTTTAGTGTTCTGTAGTGTTCTTTGTAGAGGTCTTTCCCCTCTCTAATTAGATTGATTCCCAAGGTTTTTTTTTTTTTTGAGGCTATTGTAAATGGGGTAGATTTCCTAATTTCTCTTTCAGAAGATTCAACACTGATATATAGAAATGCATTTGATTTATGGGTATTGATTTTATATCCTGCTACTTTGCTGAATTCATTCATTAATTCTAGAAGTCTTCTGGAGGAGTTTTTTTTTTTTTGGATCTTCCTAGAATAGAATCATGTTGTCAGCAAATAATGATAGTTTGAGTTTTTCTTTTCCTATTTGTATCCTTTTAATTTCTTTGTCTAATTGCTCTGGCTAGAGTTTCAAGGACTATGTTGAATAAAAGTGGTGAAAGAGGACATCCCTGTCTTGTTCTGGTTTTTAAAATTGGAATGCTTCCAATTTTTCTCCATTTAGAATGATGTTGGCCTTAGGTTTAGCATAGATAGCTTTTACAATGTTGAGGTATGTTCCTACTATCCTAGTTTTTCTAGTGTTTTGAACATGAAAGGGTGTTGTATTTTGTCAAATGCTTTCTCTGTGTCAATTGATATAATTATGTGATCCTTATCTTTTAAGTCTATTGATGTGATGAATTACATTTATTGATTTCTGTGTGTTGAACCAACCTTGCATCCCTGGAATGAATCCTACTTGATCACGGTGTACTATATTTTAAATATGTTTTTGCATGCAATTTTCCAGTATGTTTTTGAGAATTTTTGCATCAATATTCATCAGGTTTAAATTTTTCTTTCCTAGATGTGTCTTTGCAGTTTTGGTATCAGCATGATACTAGCTTCATAGAATTAGTTAGGAAGGGTTCCTCCTTTTCTATTTCATGGAATAATTTGAGGAGTACTGGTATTAATGCTTCTTTGTAGGTCTTGTAGAACTCAGCTGTGAATCCATCTGGTCCCAAGCTTTTCTTGATTAGAGGTCTTTGATGGTGTCTTCTATTTCCTTGCTTGAAATTGACCTTTTAGATTGTATCCTCTTGACTCAGCTTGGCTTGATCATATGCCTCTCGAAATTTGTTGGTGTCTTCTAGGTTTTCTATTTTAATGGAGTATAAATTTTCAAAATAGTTTCTAGTTGTCTTCTGTATTTCAATAGGGTCTGTCATGATATTTCCTTTTTTATCATGAATTTAGTAATTTGAGTTTTCTTTCCTTTTTGTCAAAAATTTTTGTCAGAACAAGACATTTAACTTTAATCTCTCTGGAAATCTGTGATATACTCAGAGTTTATCATGTACTTCCCTTAGATGCAGTGGTATGAACTGTATACACCAAGCAACCTTAGGCAGTTGTTCTGCATGTGTATGGTACATTACAATGTTCAAAGACCTGATGTATAGCATTATTATCAACATCTGAAATGGATATTGTAAATAATATACATGGAAAGATGAGAATTCATACCCTATTGGAATCAAATGTATGATACGTCAAGATTATTGTATTGTCTTGAGCAACTAATAAAAAAAAGAAAGAAAATAAGAAATTAAAAAGAGATAATGTGAATTAGGCAGACATCTACATATTTGTGAAAATGGTGATTCAGAAGTGGGAAAGATTGGAAGCCAATTTATTTGTATAAATGTCTCCACTTCATTTAGCTATTGGATGCTTTCTGAACTATTCTTAAAATTAATTAATAAAATTTTCAGAAGGAAAATTAAAAAAATAATATATGTAATAAACAAAAATTAACCAAATAAAAAGGCAGAGAGGTATATATCTTCTAACAAGTTGATTTTATTAAAATTTTAATGTATTTTTATCAGGCTAAATTAAAACATACATTGATACATTTAGGTAAAATGAGAAGCAAGTCAAGTTGACATGACTACCCGATATTGAATTCATTTGTTTGTGGCTTTATCTTTGAGAGGCTGAGTATATTAGAGCTCGACAAGGAATCTGCCACTATAGCAATTGAAGATTTGTTCTTAATGGCTGAATTATGGCTTATCTATAATTGAGTCTCAGTTATTATCCTTGAAAAACTCCTGGAGTAAAAACCATTTTTGACCTTACTTTGCATATGATTCAATTTGGGATTCCTATATGACTCCAATGATGCCAGTTTAGAATGTACACTTTCATCTTTACCATGTCAGTGCCTGGGTTTTCTTAGCTGCTTTTGTTCCTTTCTTCCTGTGAAAAAAGGCTGCATAATTTTATTATTATGTTCTACTACTTATGAGTTAATTTTTTAAAAGTCTGATTTTCTCCCTGAAATCTTTGAGAGAGATGCCCATGCTCTTTGGAGTACTTTTATTTTGGAGTACCCTGGAGTATATTCAAGAGAGTAATTTTTTAAAATATGTTTTCTCATAGAAAATAGAAATTTAGTTGATTATCATGAAACATTGTCAATATTCTGCCCTAAAATTACATGATAGAAGGGGTGATAGATGCCAGTGCCAAACACACTTACAAATTGTATTCAATTCAAGTTATTTCATGGATGGTGTATTTCAGTATTATGATCTTTGGGGTGAACTATGACATTACTGAAGACACTTAATTCAACTAAAACTCTTTTATTGCATTACTTTTTACCAATACTGCTAAAGTAATAGAACCTTATACTTCTCTAATTTGCCTGAGCAATATATTGTAATCATTATCAAGCTGAATTAGAACTGCACCTACCAATTACTGCACAAAAATTAGAGCTGTAAATAATGCACAGCATCTTTGTCTAGGCAGATGACCTTATCTGCTTATCTTCCTACCATGTATAACAAAATAATAGTTGATAAGGGATATTAACAGATGTTTTAATTTTAAATTAAACTTTTATAAGTCATTTGGTATCCCTCAACCCCATAAAAGAGATCTCTGAGATTGATTTAACCAGCAGTGTCTTAAATCTTAATTTTAGCTCCTGTCTGGGTGGCAGAACTGAGAGTTGCTTTTGTGTAATTCCTTTCCTTGGTGAAAATTTCATGTGCCTGATAAATTTGTGTATTTGATTTGACATTCTGCCTAGCTCTTTTGTATCCATTATTAAAATTCTTAAAAACAAAGTCAAATATTTCCTTTGTTAAAAATGTTGTCCAAATTGCTAATGTTGTTTTAAAAATCCAATTAAGAGAATTTTTGGGGATTCCACCTCTTGGGTCCCCTTCTTCCTCTGGAGAGAAGTCTTTTCTGCTGTCCTTTAATAAAGCTTCAACTTTCCACTCTGAAAAAAAGAGAGAATTTTTGGCCAGAAAGGACTGTATATAGATATATTGAGAGGGTTAATTTGGTGTAGTTGAATACATTTTAAGTTTGAACTTGAATGATTGTATGTATATAATTTCCCTAAAATTGTGCCAATACTGAATACTTTTTCTAATATGATTTGTCTCTGTCTGTGCATTTACTCTATTTTATTTCTTTATTTATATAGGAGTCTCTGAATATTTACTGAAAAATAAATAATTATTGAAAATGTTTTTAGCAAACATTTATTCGGTGTTCACTGAATGCCAAACATTATGATAACACTGGGTGCAGTAGGGGTGAATAAGGCCTCATCCTCTTTGTAAGACAATAAAGCCTTCCAAATAGGGTCTCTTACCTTGACTGCTGTTAGATAAGCCTAAAGGGGTTCTTTAGTACAATCTATTCACCATGTTCAGGACCAGGTGGACTGAAGGCATTTGAGATGTGTAATTTAGAATGAGAAGAAAATTTAATATATACATTGGTATCATGTTCTAGCCATAAATAACCTTTAACGCTTTTTTTGGAACTACTTAGAAATATAAGATAATATCTAGTAAGGAACTATAGTATAAGAGAATGTTTATTAAATGAAACAAAATTAATTAAATTCTGTCCTATAATAAAAATTGACATTTACTGATGGATACAATTTAAGATGATTTTTTATTTGTAAGCTTTATAGATTTTACCTTTACTAGGGATCCTACTAATCACCTTCTAAGAGGACCTTTAAAGGAGTTCTCCTTAAAATGTTATGCTGGAAAAAACTAATCAACTCATAAAAAAGAAAGTCTACTTGATCACAGTCTTTTATATAAGCAATATCATCAAGAAAATAGGTATTTAAATTCCTTTCAATTTAGAGAACAGCTGATTGTTCTGTTCACAATTCCTAACCAACTAATTTTCTGCAGTTTTTAATACCATCAATATCCAAATCTAGAATTGTTAGTTTCATTTACTATTGAATATAGAGGAAAGAATTTCAACAAGTTGACAGAACTTCAAACCTTAATGATCCCACTGGAATGATTGGAAAACATTAATTGTGGTACATGGTAACTGTATAGAACTTTCTGAGTTGAACACAACTTGAATCATTATGATTTCTTATTTCATATTGCCAATCAGAATTGTTTTTTGAAAGCCATTACTATTTTCATTTGAATCTAAAACATACTAACAACTTAATGGCTTTATGTTTAATGATAAATCTTTTAGGTAAAGCTAAAACTAATTTTTTTGTTATTGCAAATGTTAGTGAAATAGTTCTATCATTTAGATTATGGCTTCATTATCACTCTTCAAAGAAAAGAGCTGCATAGGAGTCTCTTGATACAAAGGTAGAAAGAAGACTGATTATGGAATCCAAAGAGGGAAAATATTTGTCATTTCATCTTCAAAGGTGACAAATAAATGGGATATATAACAATCCTTATGCTTACTACTTTACACAAAATTATGGAAAACTGGATTCTAAGTTTTCTTTTACTTTTCTTGAGAAGCTATCCTGACACTGTTAAATCTTGTGAGGAGGATATGATATTATATAAAGTTTCTTTTTTGGGAGGATGATCTTTTAAAGAATCTTTGGATTTTCATGATAGATTTTTACATAGTGAATTGAATCTGAGGGTATCAGGTGTATAGACTATGAAGTATTGTGCTAGGGGATGACAAACTATTTGGGTGTTAATAGGGTAGAACAGATCATAAGAAGTAAGGAAAAATTAACTTAGAATAAATTGCATGTTAGAGATAACAATGAGAAGCACAAAAGAGAAGATAAATGCTTTATAAATGGGTGGGTGAGCAAGGGTTGTGGAGACTTACAGAAAATCAGTGGACCATGCTGGATCATTTGTCTTTCATGCCAAGATCACAGTTTTGGTCATGCTTTAGGTCAATTACTTTTCCTCTATCCTTGTGCCCTAGGTCACACTGATAAATCCTGCTACCCCACATAAACCATAACAACCATATTTTATGAGCTCTCCATGTCCCATGTACTGTACATATATAGTTAATTTCACATGTTTTATTTAATCCTTATATCTATTTTATGGAATAGATGTGAACATTATCATTTACAGAAGGGGAAACTGAGACTTGTAGATATCAATTTATTACATAATCTAGAATAGCCAGAAGAATGAAGTGAATTCTTGTACATCTAACTACAGAGTTGTCTTACACTTTTCTGCAATTTGTCACATCAAATATTATATCATATGTTGAGAGGGAGGGAATTTTTCCAACATCATTCTGAGATTAGCATTTCCCTGATACCAAAACCAAACAAGGATACACACATACAAAGGGAATTACTATAGGCCAATATCTTTAATGATCATAGAGGCAAAAGTTTTCAACAAAACACTAGTAAATTGAATCCAACAGCATATCACAAAGATAATTCATCATGATCAAGTGGAATTTATTTCAAAGAAGCAAGGGTGGATCAACCTACACAAATCAATAAATGTAATACCTTACATAAACACAAGGAAGGACAAAAATCACATGGCTACCTTTATGGATGCAGAAAAGGCATTAGATAAAATTTAGTATCATCCTAACAAAAGCTCTGAACAAAGTCGGTAAATAACTTATTATATATTTTATGAAAAACTATAATAGAAGAGCTTGAAGGTCCAAACACAAAGTAATGATAAGGAGATGGAAATGTTAGTTATCCTATTTTGATCAGTATATATTGTACACATCTATTGAAATATAATACTGTACCTAAACAATATGTATAATTATTATGCTTTAGTAAAAAAATTTTTTTAAATGTTTTAGGAAATTGGTTTGATTATTGTATATACATATATATATCACTGATTTTTATTATTATATTATATATAATATAATATATATATATTATTTTATATATATAAACTATTCATATATATATATAAAAACTATTCATATATATATATATATATATATATATATATAGTTTTTCCCCAGATCCAAAGATTTGAGTATATTATTTAAATTGATT